>NC_044990.1:52516714-52816714 GCF_008728515.1 Papio anubis | reverse complement strand
GTCTAGGTGGAGGGCGAGGCATGGGATGGAAAGAACAGGAAAAATAGCTAATGCATGCAGGACTTAATACCTAGGTGATGGGTTGATAGGTGCAGCAAACCACCATGACACACGTTTTCCTAGGTAACAAACCTGCACATCCTGCATATGTATCCCCACATGTATAAAATTAAAAAAAAAAAAAAAAAAAAAAACTGACAGGCTGAACACAAGGAGGAAACTGTTAAAAAAATTTTTTTTTAAAATTCAATAAGTAATTTATTGTTTTAAAAATAGTAGGTTAGTGTGTAGTTTGTAATATATGTAGAAATAAAAAGTATGAAAATAATAGCCCAAAGGGTATGGTAGGGAAGAAATGAAAATGTACTCTTACAAAGTTCTTATATTACACATACAGCAATATATTATTATTTAAAAATAGGCTGTGATAAGCTAAAGATACATTTTGTTAATACTTAAGCAACTACACAAATAATAATACAAATAATTATGATTAAGTCAATAGCAGAAATAAAATAGAATACTAAAATGTATGCAACTGAAACAAAATAAACTGGGTAAACAGGAAATAAAGTAACACAGAATGGATAAGGCAAATAGAAAACAAACAGAGAATGCTACCTGTAAATGCAGACATTTCCATAATTATTTTTTAAAGTTGTCTGAACATTTCAAAGATAAACATTGTCAAAAAGTTTTTTTAAAGCAACAACTGTATCTATAAAACATATTTTTCCACAAGTATACACAACAATCTAATAAAAATCACACAAAAGATGTGAACATTTTACCAAAAAAGTGGTATAGTAAAAAAGAAAAGTAAAAAATAAAAATGTACAGTAAAAATACAATATTATAATTCCATGAGACCACTATGATATACAATTGGGTCAACAATGGACAGTATATACCCTTAAGATCATTAGTGAAACTGAAAATTTTCTACCACCTAGTGATATTGTAGTCATCATAGTGTCATAGTGCAGCATATTATCTTTCCTATGTTTAAATACACAACTAGAGGAGAAGATGGTGGATAAGAGGCTGGACTAGCTTGCAGCTCCCACTCGCACAGACACAGCAGCATGTGGAGACTCACACTGTGAACTTTTGCTCCAACAACTACCACAGCAACGTACCAGGAAAGCTGAGAGAATCCACACACCCTTTGAAGGAACTGGATCACTGCTACAGGCTCCCTGAGACTCCAAAAAACTGTAAGTCAGCTGGGTTTCTCAGCAGGGACACTGGTGGTCTGGGGTAAGTTTTCATCCCTGGTCACCAGTTACCTGGAAATAAACTCAGTGCTGTTGGGGGTGCAAGGTGGTCAGAGTGAGACTGGCCTTTAGGACTGCACTGCAGTGGAGTGGGGTGATTCCTTGACTGTTGGATTTCTACAGTTTCCCTGGTGACCTGTGTGACTCAGCAGAGGCAGCCACGATCCCCCTGGAAACATAACTCCATTGGCCTGAGAACCACACCCCCATCCCCTACAGCAGCCACAGCAAGCCCTGCTGGAGGAGAGTCTGAGCTCCGACACACCCCCACCTGGTGGTCTTTCTGTACCCATTTGGTTGCAAAAACAAAGGACATAATCTCTTGGGAGCTCTATAGGCCCATCTACCACCTGATCCTCCCTATACAACTACAGATGATGCACTCTTGAAACTACCACCTCCTGGTTGGAGGCCAATCAATGAAAAACCAGTGCACTAAACAAAAATACAACCAAAAACCTCATAGAGTCCTCTTTGTGCCTCTGCTACCTCCCCGGAGCAGGTGCTGGTACCCACGGCTGAAAGACCTGAAGACGGATCACATCACAGGACTCTGCAGACACTCCCCAGTACCAGCCTGGAGTCCAGTAGCTCTGCTGGGTGGCTAGACCCAGATGAGCAAAAACAATCACTGCAGTTCAGCTCTCATGAAGTCCCATCCCTAGAGGAAGGAGAAGAGCACCACGTCAAAAGAGCAGACCATGGGACAAGAGAATCTGAACAGCAGCTCTTGAATCCCAGATCTTCCCTGTGACATATTCTACTAAAATGAGAAGAAGCCAGAAAAACAATTCTGGTAATATGTCAAAGCAAGGTTCTTTAACAACCCCCAAAAGGTCACACCAGCTCACCAGCAATGGATCCAAACCAAGACAAAATCTTTGAATTGCCAGAAAAAGGAGTCAGAAGGTCAATTATTAAGCTAATCAAGGAGGCACCAGAAAAAAGTGAACTCCAACTTGAAGAAATCAAAAACATAATACAGGATGTGAAAGGAAAAATCTTCAGTGAAACAGATACTATTAAAAAAAAACCAATCACAGCTTCTGGAATTAAGGATGCACTTAGAGAAATGCAAAATGCATTGCGAAGTCTCAACAATACACTCGAACAAGCAGAAGAAAGAATTTCAGAGCTCGAAGACAAGGCTTTTGAATTAACCCAATCTGTCAGGAACAAAGAATAAGAAAAAATGAACAAAGCCTCCAAGAAGTTTGAGAATATGTTAAGCATCCAAACCTAAGAATAATTGGTGTTCCCAAGGAGGAAGAGAAATCTAAAATTTTGGAAAAGATATTTGAGAGAATAATCAGGGGAAAATTCCCTGGCCTTGCTAGAAATCTAGTCATCCAAATACAAGAAGTTCAAAGAACACCTGAGAAATTCATCACAAAAAGTCACCACCTAGGCATACAGTCATCAGGTTATTTAAAGTTAAGACAAAGGAAAGAATTTTCATAGCTGTGAGGCAAAAGCATCAGGTAACCTATAAAGTAAAATCTATCAGAATAACAGCATATTTCTCAACAGAAACCCTACAGGCTAGAAGGGATTGAGATCCTATTTTTAGTCTCCTTAAAGAAAACAACTGTCAGCCAAGAATTTTGTATTCAGTGAAACTAAACTTCACTGGAAGGAAAGATACAGTCTTTTCCAGACAAACAAATGCTGAGAGAATTTGTGACTACCAAGCCGTCACTACAAGAACTCCTAAAAGGAGCTCTAAGTCTTAAAACAAATCCTTGAAATATGCCAAAATATAACTTCTTTAAAGCATAAGTCTCATAGGACATATATAACAATAACACAATGAAAAAAAACACAAGGTATTCAGGCAACGAATAGCACAATGAATAGAATAGTACCTCCCATCTCAATACTAGCATTGAATGTACATGGCTTAAATGCTCCAATTAAAATATAGAGGAAGGCAGTATGAATAAGAATTCACCAACCAATTTCCTGCTGTGTCCAGGAGACTCACCTAACACAGAAGGACTCACATAAACTTAAGATAAAGGAGTGGAAATACATATTCATTGAAAATGGACATCAAAGGTGAGCAGGAGTAGCTATTCTTATATCAGGCAAAACAAACTTTAAAGCAACAGCACTTAAAAAACACAATGAGGGACATCATATAATGATCAAAAAATTAGTCCAACAGGAAAATACCACAATTCTAAATATATATGAACCTAACACTGGAGCTCCCAAATTTATAAAACAATTACTAGTAGTCCTAAAAAATGAGATAGATGGCAACTAAATAAGAGTGGGGAATTTAGTACTCCACTGACAGCACTAGACAGGTCATCAAGACAGAAAGTCAACAAAGAAACAATGGACTTAAACTATACCCTACAAGAAATGGACTCAACAGATATTTACAGAACATTCTACCCATCAACTGCAGAATATACATTCTACTCATCAGCACATGGAGCATTCTCCAAGATAGACCATGTGATAGGCCACAAAACAAGTCTCAGTAAATTTAAGAAAATCGAAATTATATCAAGTACTCTCTCAGATCACAGTGGAATACAAGTGGAAATCAACTCCAAAAGGAACCCCCCAAACCATGCAAATACATGGAAATTAAATAACCTGCTCCGGAATGATTGTTGAGTTAACAATGAAATCAAGATAGAAACTTAAAAATTCTTTGAACTGAACAAAAATAGTGACACAACCTATCAAAACCTGTGGGATATAGCAAAAGTGGTGCTAAGAGGAAAGTTCATAATATTAAATGCCTATATCAGGAAGTCTGAAGGAGTGCAAATAGACAATCTTAGGTCACACCTCATGGAACAGGAGAAACTATAATCCAAACCCAAACCCAGCAGAAGAAAAGAAATAACAAAGATCACAGCAGAATTAAATGAAATTGAAACAAAAATGTATAAAAGATAAATGAAACAAAAAGCTGGTTCTCTGAAAAGATAAATAAAATTGATATCATTAGTGAGATTAACCAAGAAAACAGAAGGTCCAAATATGCTCCATTAGAAATGAAATGAGAGATGATATGGTTTGATTCTGTGTCCCCACCCAAACCTCATCTCGTAGCTCCCATAATTCCCACGTGTTGTGGGAAGGACCCAGTGGGAGATAACTGAATTATGGGGGCGGGTCTTTCCTGTGCTGTTCTCATGACAGTGAATGAGTCTCACAAGATCCTACGGTTTTAAAAATGGAAGCTCTCTTTTTGCCTCCTGCCATCCACGTAAGATGTGACTTGCTCCTCCTTACCTTCTGTCATGATTGTGAGGTCTCCCCAGCCATGTGGAACTGTAAGTCCAATAAACCTCTCTCTTTTGTAAATTGCTCAGTCTCAGGTATGTCTTTATCAGAAGTGTGAAAGTGGACTAGTACAATAAATTGGTATCAGGTGTGGGGGCTGCTGAAAAGAAACCTGAAAATGTGGAAGCAACTTCAGAACTGGGTAACAGGCAGAGGTTGGAACAGTTTGGAAGGCTCAGAAGAAGAGAGGAAAATGTGGGAAAGTTTGGAACTTCCTAGAGATTTGTTGAATGGTTTTGAGCAAAATGCTGATAATGATATTGAAAATGAAATCCAGGCTGAGGTGGTCTCAGATAGAGACGAGGAACTTGTTGGGAACTGCAGCAAAGGTGACTTTTGTTATGTTTTAGCAAAAAGACTTGAGGCATTTTGCCCCTGCCCTAGAGATTTATGGAACTTTGAACTTAAGAGAGATGATTTAGAGTATCTGGTGGAAGAAATTTCTAACAGCAAAGCATTCGAGAGGTGACTTGGATGCTGTTAAAGGCATTCAGTTTCAAAAGGGAAACAGCAAAAAAGTTTGGACAATTTGCAGCCTCACAATGCAATAGAAAAGAAAATCCCATTTTCTGAGGAGAAATTCAAGCCCACTGCAGAAATTTGCATAAGTAACAAGGAGCCAAATGTTAATCACCAAGACAATGAAGAAAATGTCTCCAGGGCATGTCAGAGACTTTTGTGGAAATTCCTCTCATTGCAGGCCTGGAATCTCAGGAGGAAAAAGTGGTTTTGTGGGCTGAGCCCAGGGTCCCCATGCTGTGTGCAGCCTAGTGACTGCACCAGCCATGGCTGAAAGATACCAACATAGAGCTCAGGCTGTGGCTTCAGAGGGTGCAAGCCTCAAGCCTTGGCAGCTTCCATGTGATGTTGAGCCTGTGAGTGCACAGAGGTCAAGAATTGAGGTTTGGAAACCTCTGCCTAGATTTCAGAGGATATATGGAAATGTCCGGATGCCCACGTAGAAGTTTGCTGCAGGGGCAGGGTCCCCATGGAGAACCTCTGCTAGGGCAGTGCAGAAGGAAAATGTGGGGTCAGAGTCCCCACTCAGATTCCCTATTGGGGCACTGCCTAGTGGAGCTGTGAGAAGAGGGCCACTGTCCACCAGATGCCAGAATGGTAGATCCTCTGACAGTTTGTACTGTGTACCTGGAGAAGCTGCAGACACTCAACACCAGCCCCTGAAGGCAGCCAGGAGGGAGGCTGTACCCTGCAAAGCCAGCTACATCCTGTATCAGTGTGACCTGGATGTGAGACATGGAGTCAAAAGAGGTCATTTTGGAGCTTTAAGATTTGACTGCCCTGATGGATTTCGAACCTGCATGGAGCCTGTAGCCCCTTTGTTTTGGCCAATTTCTCCCATTTGTAATGGCTATATTTACCCAACCCCAGTACACCCATTGTATCTAGCAAGTAACTAAATTGCTTTTGATTTTCCAGGCTCATAGACAGAAGGAACTTGCCTTATCTTGGATAAGACTTTGGGCTGTGGACTTTTGAGTTAATGCTGAAATGAGCTGAGACTTTCTTTGGTGGACTGTTGGAAGGCATGATTGGTTTTGAAATGTGAAGATACAAGATTTGAAAGGGTCCGGGGCAGAATGATATGGCTTGGCTCTGTGTCCCCACCCAAATCTCATCTTGTAGCTCCCACAATTCCCACATGTTGTGGGAGGGACCTGGTGGGAGATGAGTGAGTTATGGGGTCAGGTCTTTCCCGTGCTATTCTCATGATAGTGAATGGGTCTCACAAGATCTGATGGTTTTAAAAAGGAAGTTGCCCTGCACAAGCTCTCTTTTTGCCTCCTGCCATCCACGTAAGATGTGACTTGATCCTCCTTGCCTTCTGCCATGATTGTGAGGCCTCCCAGCCATGTGGAACTGTAAGTCCAATAAACCTCTTTCTTTTGTAAATTGCCCAGTCTCAGGTATGTCTTTATCAGCAGCATGTAAACAGACTAATACAGGAGATATTACAACTGATACCACAGAAATACAAAAGATCATTCAAGGCTACTATGAACACACAGTTTTATGCACATAAACTAGAAAGCCTAGAAGAGATGTATACGTTCCTGGAAATATACAAATCTCCTAAATTAAACCAGGAAGAAATAGAAACTCTGAATCAACCAATAACAAGCAGTGAGATTGAAGTGATCATAAAAAAATTGCCAACCACGAAAAAAGTCCAAGACCGGACAGATTCACAGGTGAATTCTATTAGACATTAAAAAAAAAATTGGTACTAATCCTATTGACACTATTTCACAAGATAGAGAACGAGAGAATGCTCCCTAAACCATTCTATGAAGCCAGTATCACCCTAATACCAAAACCAGGGAAGGACATAACAAAAGAAGAAAACTATAGATCAAAATCCCTGATAAACACAGATGCAAAAATCCTCAACAAAATACTAGGTACGTGAATCCAACAGCATATCAAAAAGATAATCCACCAAGATCAACTGTGTTTCATACCAGGGATGCAGGGATGGTTTAATATTCACAAGTTAATAAATGTGATACATCACATAAACAGAATTAAAAACAAAAATCACATGATCATCTCAATAGACGCAGAAAATGCATTTGACAAAATCCAGCATCACTTTATGATTAAAACCCTTAGTAAAATGGGCATACAAGGGATATACCTTAATGTATTAAAAGCCATCTAGGACAGACCTATAGCCAACATTATACTGAACACAGAAAAGTTGAGATTATTCCCCCTGAGAACTGGAACAAGACAAGGATGGCCACATTCACCACTTCTATTCAACCTAACACTGGAAGTCCGAGACAGAGCAATTAGACAAGAGAAACAAATAAAGGGCATCCCAATTGGTAAAAAGGAAGTCAAATGGTCACTGTTTGCTGATGATACAATTATATGTTTATAAAACCCTAGAGACTCCCACAAAAAGCTCCTAGAACTGATAAATGAATTCAGCAAAGTTTCAGGATACAAAATTAATGTACACAAATCAGTAGCTCTGCTATACTCTGACAGTGACTAAGCTGAGAATCAAATCAGTAACTCAACCCCTTTCACAATAGCTGAAAAATAAAACAAAATACTTAGGAATATACCTAACCAATGACACGAAAGACCTCTACAAGGAAAACTACAAAACACTACTGAAAGAAATCACGGACGACACAAACAAATGGAAACACATCTCATTCTCATGGATGGGTAGAATGAATATTATGAAAATGACAATACTGCCAAAAGCAATCTACAAATTCAATGCAATTCCCATCAAAATACCACCATCATTCTTCATAGAACTTGAAAAAAAATTCTAAAATTCATATGGAACCAAAAGAGAGCCCACATATCTAAAATAAGACTAAGCATAAAGAACAAATCTAGAGGCATCACATTACCCAACTTCAAACTATATTATAAGGCCATAGTCACTGAAACAGCATGATACTGATATAAAAATAGGCACATAGACCAATGGAACAGCATAGAGAACCCAGAAATAAGTCAAATACAGACAACTGATCTTCAACAAAGCAAACAAAAACATAAAGTGGGGGAAGGTCACCCTACTCAACAAATGGTGCTGGGATAATTGGCAAACCACGTGTAAAAGAGTAAAACTGGATCCTCATCTCTCACCTTATACTAAAATTAACCCAAGATGGATCAAAGACTTAAATCTAAGACATGAAACCATAAAAATTCTAGAAAATAACATTGGAAAAACCCTCCTATACATCTGCTTTGGCAAAGATTTCATGACCAAGAACCCAAAAGCAAATGCAACAAAAACGAAGATAAATAGATGGAATTTAATTAAACTAAAAAGTTTCTGCACAGCAAAAGAAATAATCAGCAGAGTTAACAGACAACTCACACAGTGGGAGAAAATCTTCACATTCCACACATCTGACAAAGGACTAATGTCTGGTATCTACAAAGAACTCAAATAAATCTGCAAAATAATAATAATAATAATCCAATCAAAAAGTGAACTGAGGACATGAATAGACTGTCATCAAAACAAGATACATAAATGGTCAACAAGCATATGAAAAAATGCTCAGCGTCATTAATTATCAGGGAAATGCAAATCAAAACCACAATGTGATACCACCTCACCCCTGAAAGAATGGCCATAATCAAAAAATCAAAAAATAATAGATGTTGGCCTGGCTGTGGTAAAGAAGAACACTTTTACACTGTTCTTTGGAATGTTAACTAGTAAAACCACTGTGGAAAACAGTGTTGAGATTCCTTAAAGAACTAAAAGTAGAAGCCATTTGATCCAGCAATCCCACTCCTGGTATCTACCCAGAGGAAAAGAGGTCATTATACGAAAAAGATACTTGCACATGCATGTTTATAGCAGCACAATTTGCAAAAATATAGAACTATCCCAAATGCCCATCAATCAATGAGTGGATAAAGAAAATGTGGTATATATACAACATGGAACACTATTCAGCCATAAAAAGGAACAAAATAATGGCATTTGCAGCAATCTGCATGGAATTGGAGACTATTGTTTTAAGTGAAGTAACTCAGGAATGGAAAACCAAACATCGTATGCTCTCATAATTGAGAGCTAAGCTATGAGGACTCAAAGTCATAAGAATGATACAGTGGACTTTGGGGACTTGGGAAAAAGGGTGGGAGGGTTGAGGGATAAAAGACTACACATTGGGTACAGTGTACACTGCTTGAGTGATGATGCACCAAAATCTCAGAAATCTCCACTAAAGAACTTATTCATGTAACCAAACACCACCTGTTCCCACAAAACCTATTGAAATAAAAAATAGGTTAAAAAAGAAAGATATACAAATGAACACACACACAAAAAAAGAAAATGATATTTTTTCTTTCTTTTTTTACTGTTTTTACCGAAAAGAAGAAAAGAAGAGAGTTTATTTTCATAAATCCCTCCAAAGCAAGCCCTGGACTGTGGCTGATTGTAAGTCAGTCACTTTTTGAGAAGGATCAAAGCAAAACAACAACTTTGGATAACAAAAGTTTTAGGACAGCCATAGTCAAAGACACCATTGACAAGGAAATTTGGTTATTTCTGTGGCACATAACAATTTAACATAATCATAATTATTACTGAAAACATACATCAAGACAGATCAGATTTTCAGGAATGTCATACAATCCTAGAACATATACGAACAACATATCTATATAAATATAACCCAAAGAAAGCTAAATACCACCTTACATTTGACAAGGCTTACTGTGTACTAACATAACAAATAAGTCTAATAAGCCTAATATATTTCTCTTGGACTTCAGGGAACCTAATATCCAAAAAAGTTAGTTTAAGGTCAAAAAGTTTGAAGCTAGAACTATTAATTTTGCTATTGGAAAGTCAGTCAAATATCAAAGTTTTAAGACGCTTGATATCACAAAACAGGATCATGAGTCACTATGGAATAGTCCTTCATTTACCAACAGTGATAAAAACATTTACCATTTAACAGAGAGGAGATTCTGCTTCCCACACAGTAAGACCTAATAAAGACAACATGAGGCCAACTAAATCTGTCTCTCCTGTTACATTTTCTCCCTGCAGTTTACTCAAGAAGTAAATAAAATCTTTTCTTTTAATATTACACATTTTGTTCAGAAGAGAAAATCATATTTTACCTTTGTATGGTGTATTATTAATGTTAAAGCTAATTTTAACAAAACCTTATAAACAACAAAAAGTAAATAAATATACAACTACTATTGCACTACAATCGCCTACAGGATTTACTACAGTAATATACTGTACCAGTTTGTAGCCTAGGAGCAATAGACTATACCTTATAGCCTAGTTGTGTAGTAGGCTACCATCTAGGTTTGTGTAAGTAAACTATGATGTTTGCACAATGACAAAATTGTCTAATGACACATTTCTCAGAACATAACCCCATCATTAAGTGAACATGACTATATATCATATATATACACATAGATATATACTGATTAAATTATATGCAACTTAAAGATTTTAAAAATGAGTAAAAAAAGGAATCAGAGAAAGTTATTCTAAGAGGAGAGAATGTGGGTGAAATAACAGTCATAAATGAGTCTGGTGTTTTGGTTAATTATTTAAAACTTAACATAGCAATACATTTTAAGTGAATGGAAGATTAGAGGAAGAATGGAGAACGATAAACCTGGAAAGATGTGGGGAGAAGGGCAGATCGTTAAAGGCATTTAAACCATGTAAGGAGTTCGATTTTGATCCTATAGTCTGGGCAAAGGAAACTAACACAGGTTTCTAAAGAAAACGGTGTGATCAGGTTTGTATGAGTCCAATGCCAGGGACAACACTGGTTACATCAAAGAAAGGCCAAAATAAGACAGTGATAGTGAGGGGGAGAGGAGGAGCCAGATTCAATAGATACACTTTAGAGATAAGGAGAGTCAAGGATGACATGTTTACAGTTTAGCAGCTTGAGTGAATTGTGTTACAATTTAATGGGTTTTAGCATCCAAGACAGACTGATTTCTGAGGGAAAAATAATGAATTTCATTCTACAGATGTTGGTATCTCTACAACAGTTGTTAATAAACGTTGTTAGGGCAGGATGTAAGCTAAACTAAGAAAAAATATCTGAGCCTGCTCATTCTAGGCCCAGCCAAGAACTAGATGGGTCATGTTCCATCAAAAATGCCTAAGAAAATAGTACATACACCTCTTTCTAAATAAGCCTGGAAAGTTTCCTTAATTTACCCACAACAACTCAATTTCTCTTTTCCCTTGTATTTCTAACATTTTTTGTTTCAAGTATTTTAATGCCATATTATTTTTTATAAAGGATCACGACTGCTAGAAATGTGATGAGAATTGTTCACTTGAAAATATAAAAAAGCACCTTTTGTCTTATTTAATGTTGTCTGAAACAAATATCATATGCTTGTCTTTTCTATTTGCCTTTATGTTAAAAAAATGCTTGCTTGCCCTTTTATTTTAAACTTTTCTGTATCATTTGGTTCTAGGTGTGTCTCTTGTAAAACAGCATACAGTCAGATTTCAAATCTTTCTGAGACTTTGACTTTTAATAGAGTATACAGAGTATAAAGTATTTGTATTTTCTTGCTGTTTATTTTTTTGAGTTGGATTGATAAATACTGCATTTGCTTTCTTCTGACCCAGTGATGTGAAACATATATGTTTATTTTTACTTCCCCTTAGTAATAATATTTGAATTTTTCCAAAACATCTTTTAACTTAAATTCCTCTGTATATTACAGTCACTAATAAATGAATCTTTCAAATTCTCCCATATGTAAGCAAAAAGTACATCTAGATTACATAACCTAGGTTTTAATTTGTCTATTGGGCCAGCACAGTGCTTTTTACAACAGTATTTGGTAAAGTTATTTGATATATTGATAGTCACTGGCAAATTAATTAGCTTTAACACAGAGAGAAAATGCTTATTTGATGTAAGAGGAACATATTTTGAAAAAGTAAAAATTTACTACTTAGAACAGTATCTGGTTAAGCCTTTTGGCCTGAACCTCCATTTTTCAGTAATTCACCAAAATGACAAACATAAGGAGAAAAAGACAAGGTGCCTACTATACGTTCTTTGGGCCTTTCGGAAAACATGGAGTTGCTCCTTTGGGTGCATAAATGGGAATCTACAAAAAAGGTGATATTGTAGACATTGTAGAATAGGTATTGTTCAGAAGAGAATGCCCTGTAAGTGTTGCCATGCCAAAACTGGAAGAGTTTACAATGTTCCCCAGCACGCTGCTGGCAGGGTTGTCAACAAAAAACGTAAGGGCAAGGTTCTTGCCAAGCGAATTAATATACATGTTCAGCATTTTAAGCACTTGAAGAGCCAAGATAGCATCCTGAAACATGTGAAAGAAAACAACCAGAAAAAGAAGGAAGCCAGGCCAGGCATGGTGACTCATGCCTATAATCCCAGCACTTTGAGAGACCAGAGTGGACGGATCACTTGAGCTCAGGAGTTCGAGACCAGTCTGGCCAACATGGTGAAACCCTGTCTCTACTAAAAATACAAAAATTAGTTGGGTGCGGTGGTGGACACCTGTAATCCCAGCTACTCGGGAGGCTGAGGCAAGAGAATCACTTAAACCCGGGAGGCGGAGGTTGCAGTGAACCTAGATCACGCCACTGCACTCCAGCCTGGATGACGAAGCAAGACTCCGTCTCAAAACAAAATAACAAAACAACAACGACAACAACAACAACAAAAGGAAGCCAAAGAGAAAAGTATATGGGTTCAAGGGAAGTCCCAGCCTGCTTCGAGAAGTACACTTTGTGAGACCCAGTGGAAAGTAGCCTGAGCTGCTGGAGCCCATTCCCTACGAATTCACAGCAGAATTGCTGTAAGAAAAATAAAGTCCTCTAGGCTGTAAAAAAATAAATAAAATGAAGTTTATTTGAGTGATAATACTGTTTTTTGTTTGTTTGTTTTGTTTTTCTTCCCTTTAATTTAACTGAGGATATAGGGAGGGAGAGAAAGCATTTTTATTCTAAGCTAAATTTAGAGTACCAGTATAGTGACTGCAGTTCAATATTCAAATAGTCAAATTTTCTTGAACAAACAAAAAAATATTCAAATTGACTTTCCAAATTTCATGTATTGAGGGTGCATTGTAAGCTTCATTTTCAGCTCAGACTCCAGAAACTGACTTCGTTAATTGGGACAATTAAGAATCACCAAGGGTATAATTGCCCCTTTCATTTTGCTTTGGGAAGAAAGAGAGTGATTTATCTCAGAAAACAAGGGCCTAAGACCCTGCAAGGAAAGAGAATGAGAAGATTTTGATTAAAGAGGAACACCAGAAAAGCTGTTTTAAAATCAACTCTTCTCTACAGATGATTAAAAGCCTTCAGTGCCTTCCCCGGACAGTAGAAATTATAGAATATCTGAAATCAGTTGTTTTAAAAATCTCTGGTCTACTTTGGCAAAGCAAAAGATCTTGTCAGCCATCTATGCCACCTGCTACCTTTGGCCAATGCTTAAAACACATACATACACACACACACAAACGCGCGCGCGCGTAAGTACCAGAATCAACCAAAAAACTAGTGTTGATTTTAGGGGGATGACAATAGTATTATCATTCAAATCCATAGTGTCAAAAACCTTCTAGATTTTAGACTACCTGGGGGACCTAGAGTAAACCACTCTTAAACAGTTAGCTTAGCATATATCATTTGTATAGATTATATCAATATAATTGCAGGGATCAAATTTTGTAAATATCACATTTGAATACTGTTGAGGCTTTGATAACTGTGAGTCTGATATACTAATGGCACAAACCTGGGGAGATATCTGAAAACATGAACTTTAAAGCTTTTATGATGCTACCATTTGAACATGTTATGTGATATCACATTATAAATTTTCTTATGAAAATTTAGCAGACTATAACTATTAAAAAAACAAACTTTGTTTTTTAAATTTTCATAAGAAGGCTGACCACATGAATCCTAAAAAGACAAGGAATCCATTATAGAATGAGTCATCAATATTTGCTGTGTCTACTTGACACCAAAGTACAAAATTTAATCAGTTGTGTTTTGTCTACACAAGGCCACCCATCTGGCTGTGGAATCTCCCGGTTTCTCATTGTTCTTCCCATAAATAATATTTTGCTTGAAAAGAATGAACAATTATTTTTATCGCTCATTTTCAAAACATTGGAATACCTTCTAGTCTTCTGGGATCAATTTCAATTTTATTTTAGAAACCTACGAACCATAGAATAGGTTGCATTGCATTTGACTTTTGATTTGTTAGACTAAATTAAAGTAATTTAGGTAAGAAAAAAATGGTTTTTTTTCTATGACCTCTGCAAGTGTTCCATGCAAGCTGTAAATTTTCAGAACAGGCATAAACATTTAGCTAAAACTTATTCTACCTTGATCTGCCTAGCTCTGCCCTTGATCTGAGCAGAAATATGAGAGATGCCCTGTGTCAAGATATGAAAAGTGATGCAAAGAAGGAGGGAAAATTAGATCTTTATAAGCTAAGACTGAGGAAAGAAAAGTGTAAAATTGGAAAAGACAACATTTCTGCAGCCCATCCTTCCTGCTAAGTCATCTGTCCTAGTGAAAGGAGACCTTCAAGTGAACTCTTTGAAGGCCTACAGGCGAATTTCTTGGTCTGTTCATGAGAACTGCTCATCTCCAGAGAAGGAGAGATTTAAATTTCTAGATCTGTATTCAGCAAATGCTTGATGCAGAAAATGGAAGTTTGCTATTAAACTTTGGTCAGTTTGTTATTACTTTGCTATAATTTCAGCATCACTTTGAATTTAACAAGCACTAAAAATGTGTTAGAGGTCCCTGGAGGCACATGGCACCGCACCACAATTTATTTTACAGACATTCCTCCAAAATATTAATAAAGAGCCACCAGACTAATCAATTTGGTCCAACCTTTTTTCTTGCCACAAAGGAACACAGGGTTGCTGATAACCACGGTCCACCCTATATTTAAGTGTCATTAAAATCAGCTCTATGCAAGCCTAAAATGCCAGCCATTTATGTTTTAGAAAACAAGTGCGGAGTAAATTTGTCTAAACGTCTCAGCTAAAATGAATATATTACCAAAAATCATCTTACTAGTCCTTGCTCATTAACACTTGGCCAAGATTCATTTATCAGAAAATATAGTCTGCATCTGGAACAGTGAATAAATGAGGTGCAATAATTGTGTAGTGTGTGGCAGTTCGCAACTCATGGGAATTAAGGCCATCAAGAAAAGGGACACAATGAGGGTCGTGGCCAAACAGGAAATATCTGGGATGATAAGGCAGGTAGTTAAATGTGAAAACAGAGGCAGGATTCTTCATAGGTTTGCCTGTATTTTCTTAGCTGCCAGTGGATTCTTCCCTTCCCAAAAGTTATTAAGCAACCAAACGTAACCTGGAATGAAATTAGTCCTTTAATATTGCTATAAATCCTTTAAGCAGAGAAATAATTTAATACCACGTGTAGACTTAAAAGAGTGGGCTGTTGGCCAGGCACAGTAGCTTACACCTGTAATCCCAGCACTTTAAGAGGCTGAGGTGGGAGGATCGCTTTGAGGTCAGCAGTTCGAGACCAGCCTGGGTGATATAGCAAAACCCCAATCTTTATAGAAAAAATAAAAATTAGAAGGGCATGGTGGGCCCCACCTGTAGTCCTAGTTACTAGGAGGCTAAGGTGGAAGGATTGCTTGAACCCAGGAGGTCGAGGTTGCAGTGAGCTAGGATTGTGCCACTGCACTCCAGCCTGGATGACAGAGCACTCTGTCTCTCCCTCTCTCTTTCTTTTTAAGTGGATTTTTATAGGCAAGACGTGGTAATAACTACATATTTGAAAATCACTTAGATATGCACTCAGGTCATTCCACTAAAGGTCTCAGAAAAGCAACATGTTCTTACTTTTCAGAAAAAAAATTTTAAACTCTGTGACAGCCTGGTCTGATTTTAGTAGCTAGTATTAAATTCTGTTAGGCTTTCAAATTCTTTTGAGACATTGGTAAAAAGCAGCCTTAAAACTCAAGTAGACTGTATGTGTTACCAAAGCCCCAAAACAAAGATATTGCTGAAGAGCCTACTTACACACGAAGATTGCTAGGATTATATTCAACCTTTAACCTCCTGAAGAATCACCTAGTTTGTGACACACACTGACTGTTAGAGCATGAACTGCGGCGGTGTACTGTCAGGTTCTGAGAGCTCACCTTCTATTTCCACGTCATTCTTCCCTAGTCTCAACTATCTTTCAAGGCACCGTTATTTCTGGGGGAAAAAAAAAATCTCTCCATTCCTTTGGAAAAAAAATAAATTTATTATGGCATGAAAAATTAGTTTGTGTTCTGCACTCATAACATCTTAGAAATCTATTGAACAATGAACTCAATGTATGAAGCCATCATACAAAATTAGGGAGGTGGGGGGAATAGGATTTGTTACACTGAATTGTTTTTAAAATGTATTTGAAGAAGAGTAACTTTTGTAAACACTTTAGCAACTACAAAATGTCTGCACTTCAAGATTAAAATGAAGTCTTTGCAGTTGACATGCTTTATTAATTAGAGAGAGGAGACAGTTGTTTGGAGTAGCAATTATTTAATCCCACAGAAGTTAAGTACTCTAGGAGAAAGGGATCAGCCTTATTGACCATCTTCTATGGGGGAAGCATTAAACTTGGCATGTTAAGTATTCATCTTAATTAATTCTCACAACAACCTTCTGAGATAAGCATTTGCCTCCATTTTACAGGACAGAAAACTGAGGTTTAAAAAGGTGAAGTATCTTCTTCAAGATCCTTCATCGAATAAACAGTAGTCAGGATTGTGACTCAGGTCTTTCTGACTCGGAATCTCATGCTCTTCATATTATATAGAGTTGTTGAAATAAAATGGGATTAAGCACATGGGTTCTGATAAAAATTAGATGTGACAGAATTTTTGAACAGTGTAATCTAATAGGAGATAAATTTTATCTTATATATTTTAACTGAATCTCTTTCAGGGCTAGTTTAGAAATATCAGAACAATAATGTTCTAGAGATAAAATATAATATCAACCTACAGTTGTTTTTCTTCTGGATCCATTTTTTTCCATGGTTCTATAAACATACAAAGATTATTTAAAATGTTCTATTTTTAAGCTGTGAAAAAACACTGGCTGGCTGTTGCTGAACCATTGTCTCTTTCCTCCTGCATATTTAAATGGACTACAGTTTGAAGCCACCATTGTATTTAAATGTGGCCAAATGACTGAGTTCTTGCCAATGGAATGTGGGTGAATATGATTTGCCTCATTTCCAGGCATCATCCATAAATCCTCCTCGAAGGCAACACCCAGTGTACTCTTAGAAGCCACATGTCAGAGATGAAAGTCTCTGGACCCACAAATAATTGTGTGAATCAGAGTTCAAAATATCTGCCAATACAACAGCATCTCTTTATTTAAGTAAAAAATAGACATTGTATGAAATCAAGTGACTATATGTCCCACTATGCACAGAACAGTTTCAGTTTACACTGCTCGTCCCAGTGTATTTATTAAGAACTCTCCCCTTCATTCTTACAATTGCTCCAGCTTGAATAATAAATGTAGTCTGTGTAGTAATAGGTCACCGAGATTTACATATTATGACAAACAGCATTACCTTTCTGAAAACATTGGGTTTTATGTGTCGTACATTTATTTTCTTTAGCATACAATGGCTAAGCCAGCTATTTTTGTTTTAAAAGTTTAAAAGAAAAACAAAGTCACACACAATAAATCGCAGTGTATATGATTTATTCTCTATATTTAAGACTCTTGTTCCATTTTATTAATGTCTATTTCAATGTGCCCTTAGTAAACAATGAGTATATATATATGAATGGAAAGCAAACATATGTACAATTTACTCCCTGGCAAAAATAACCCTGGGTTTAGTGCCTATATAATAGTACTTACTTAAATATTTCTTCCTAATGCTATGTTATTCTTTCTATTATTTTTATATTTTTGTTATGTTATTATTTTAATAAACTGCTGATTAAAAATATAAATTAATACAATGTTTTTAAAAAGTAATCTGATAAAATTATTTAATTGGTGTTCATTACTTATGTCTAAGTAATCTAATTTTTAAAAATCTGTCCCCTTCAATTGAAAATGAGAGATCACACGTATGTTTATTGCGGCACTATTCACAATAGCAAAGACTTGGAATCAACCCAAATGTCCATCAGTGACAGACTGGATTAAGAAAATGTGGCACATATACACCATGGAATACTATGCAGCCATCAAAAGGATGAGTTTGTGTCCTTTTTAGGGACATGGACGCAGCTGGAAACCATCATTCTCAGCAAACTATCGCAAGAACAGAAAACCACACACTGCACGTTCTCACTCATAGGTGGGAATTGAACAATGAGATCACTTGGACTCAGGAAGGGGAACATCACACACCGGGGCCTATCATGGGGAGGGGGGAGGGGGGAGGGGGGAGGGATTGCATTGGGAGTTATACCTGATGTAAATGACGAGTTGATGGGTGCTGATGAGTTGATGGGTGCAGCACACCAACATGGCACAAGTATACATATGTAACAAACCTGCACGTTATGCACATGTACCCTAGAACTTAAAATATAATTTAAAAAAAAAGAAAATGAGAGATCTACGATTCATACACAATAATCTACACACAAATGGGACTTATTAGTCTAAGTAATTGAGAATTCCAAGAGGACATTTTCTATAGGCAACAATGAATAAGGGATCAATAAAGTTACAGGGAAGTCTGTATTTCTCTGCATCTCTTAACCTTTGCTTTCTCTGTGTCTCTTAACCCTTCCTTTCTCTGTACATTCACCTTATTCCATGGAAACATTTTATCCTCAAGGCTAAGGAGCTGGCCACCAAGAATGTACATCACATCCTCACAGTTCAGCAATCCCAACATAATAAATCCATCTTCCATGACAGTTCCATTGACAAAGTCTCAGGGAGCACTCCACGTCACTGGGTGTGGTGCCCATACCCATCACTGAACCATCCCTGAGAGATGAGAATGGGTTGTTCTGATTGTCTAACTTGATCCGGTTACCACTCCTGTGGTGGTGTTGTTTGGGTGGGGTGGTGCATTAGGCTAAATTGCCCCATCAGAGTCACACTAAGTGGGAGTTCCTGAAAGGAAGCAAAGATGAGCAGACAGACCATTCCACAACACATCACTATAGACAGCTATGGAAGCAAAGATATAAGATATGCATACAAAGATGTTTGTCACATTTTTCTGTTGGTAAAAGTTTATAACAATTTTATATCAAGCAATGGGGGATTTTTAAATGATTAATAATACATCTATAAAATGTATGATTATACCAGGAATAAAATCATGGCTTTGATAAATAATAATACAGAAAATGTTCACAATATATTAGTGTGATAATTTTACGTGTCAAATTGACTTGGCCATGGGTGCCTAGATATTTGATTAAACATTATTCTGGGTGTGTCTGAGGGTGTTTCTAAATATGATTAACATCTGAACCAGTAGACTAAAAGAAGCAGATTACCTTTCCCATGGGGAAAATTGGATGGCAGACCTCATCCAATCCACTGGAGGACTGAATCAAACAAAAATTCGGGTAAGGGAGATTTCACTTAATCTCTGTATTATTATCTTTAAGCTGGCATATTGTTCTCCTACCTTTCAGACTCAGAGTTGGACTGAAATTTATACCATCCGCTACCCTGCTTCTCAGGCCTTTAGACTGGGACTGGAACTATACCATTGACTCTCCTGGGTCTCCAGCTCACTGACTGCAGATGGTGGGACTTCTCAGCCTCGACAACATTATGAGCCAATTTCTCATTTTATATTAGTTAATTAGTTAGTTAATTTCTCATTTAACTTATCCTTATTTTTCAAATTTTCAAACTGTAACCAATTTTTTGTCTTTTAAAATGCTTTTAAACATATTGTCTATGTATCAGGGTTCTCCTGATAGAAAGATAGAACCAATAGGAGATATATAGAGATATAATTATAGATAAATAGAGATGTAGATACACACGTACACATACATCTATGAAAGGGGTTTATTAGGAGAATTATGAGAAGACTCATGACAAGCTATCTGCAAGCTGGAGAACCAGGGAAGACAGCAGCATGGCTCAGTCCATGTCTGAAAGTCTCAGAATTAGGGAAGCCAATGGTGTAATTCTCAGTCTGAGGCTGAAGGGCTGAGGAGCCGGGGGTGTGCTGGTGCAAGTAAAGTTCAAAAGCCAAAGAACCTGGAGTTCTGGTATCAAAGGGCCAGAGAAGAGGGGTGTCCCAGCTCCAGAAGAGAGAGAGAGGAACAAAAAGAAAGAATTTGCCTTTCCTCCAGTCCTATCTGGGCTTTAGCCAGTGGGATGGTGCCTACCCTTACTGGGTGAGGACCGATCTTCCTTACTCATTCTACTGAATCATTGCTGATCTCTTCCAGAAATACCCTTACAGACACACCCAGAAATAGTGCTTTACCAGCTATCTGGGAATCCCATGATCCAGTCAAGTTGACCCCTAAAATTTATCATCACAGTATATGCATCTGCTTTAGTGTCATAAAATATTAACAAAAAATAAGGTTATTGAAACAATGGATGAAATAGTTTGTAAAATACTTTAAAAGAATGCTATTTAGAGGTTGATTTTTAATGGGAAGTGGGGCATAGGAAGGGAGAGAATTGTGAAAAACAAACAGTATTTTAGGATGACTCCCAGATTTCTATTGGTTGACTAAATAATATGGTAACGTTATTAACTAGTTAATGCAGAAGCAGGATTCCTTTTGAAGATGAGAATGAGAAAAGATAAAGAGTTTAGTTTCAGACACAGCAAATTCAAGGATACTATTGGTTTTCCAGCAGATGTGTCCAAAAAATTATTTAATACATAGTTTGAAGCTCCAGGGAGAAGTTGGCTGAAGATAGAAATTTGTGAGCAATCAGTATGCAGATTTTAGTTGAATCTATAAAAGCTTGTGTGGAGAGGGCAGAATAGGGTGGAAATCATAAAGAGTTCTGACATGCAGCAAAGTGTGAGAGGAAGGAATAGAAAGAAGATACTGCATTGTCAGAAAGGTAAAAGGAGAGACAGGAAAGAGTTCTGTAAAATGATGTAAAAGGGTAGACAGTTTCAAGAATAGATGGCAGCCAACAGTCACTTCTTCATTGACAATTTATGCTTCCCCTTCTTTATTAAAAAGTTGCCACTGACCCAGCAAGGAATATATTCCCCAGCCTCATGTGTATTTTGGTGGTGCCAGTTTACTAGTTTCAATCAATAGAATGTGAGCGCCAAGGCAATTGAAAGAGAGGTATGCCACCTCTGTCCTCTTATTCCATTTCTGGAAGCAGAGGACTCCAAGGTCCTAACTCATGACAGAGCAACAAGAAGGAAAGAGAGAGGGTCCCTGAGTTATCACACAGAGGAAAGCCATTCTCACCTAAAAAACACCCATGTCAGACCATGATGTGAGCAAGAAATAAATTATTCTGTCAAGGTTCTAAAATTGGGGGGGGGGGTTGTTATAATAACTACTATTGTCATAAGTAAAATATGAACTGAAAATTGTCTGTTGAATTTGACTGCTAGGAAATGATTACTAACACAGGGATGGTTAGATAGCAACTACACAGAGATGCAAAGTCAAGGAAGGTTTTTGTTCTAATATTAGGACTCAAGGAGATTTAATCCTTTTTTTTTTTTTTAACAGCCTGGGCACAAGCCACGAGAGAGAGAATGAGTCTGTAGAACACAGAGGAAATTATCCATAGAGCAAAGGTCACGGAGGAATCCTAAGGCCATGGGAGGTAATGACCTTGATGACAAAGATAGACACCTCTTCCAATGACTGTCAGAAGTTGGAGGAAGTGAGAAAAGATGAATAAATGCAGAAGATCAATCTGAGAGGGCATTTGAAGGTTCTAGTAAATATTATAACCATAATGATTGTTGAGCATCAAAGTTGTATGTATTTTGGCAATCAAATGCCTGTTGTAATACTCTAAATTTTTCAAAACCCACAAGAAAGCACACTGCTCTCTATATGCTGTCATTTTCTACTTAACGTTATGGAAAAAGAAATCTCTCACCTTGAGTTCTCTTCAACTTGCTCATTCTTATTTATTCTCCTTTGATGGTGATATATAAGATAAAGGTCCCTTCCCACAAAACAACATTACTAAAGATCTAACATCAAATACTGTCCCTAGAAGAGAACTGTATATTAAGAGTAATTCTTTAGTTTTCAGACACTACTTTCTGACTAAGAGCAACATGACAAGGCAGTACGATTATTCGTCTTGGGATCTGCGATATTTCTGACTTACAGATATATTTATCTCTATACAGCCTCACCGTGGGACTGAATGTAATCAAACTAAACTAAAAATGTCCCCAAGTGCTGGAAATGATAGAAATAAATGAGGCGATAGAGAACAGGAAATGATGGGGTAGGGGAAAGAGAAAGAAAATCCGTGCTCAGTTTCTTCATTACATTCAGTTTCTTAAAGCAGTGGTCTGCATGTCTGGCCTAAGCTCCCATTTCTATGTATTATTACACTTTCACTATAATGCCTTTTGATCATTTATAATAGAAGTGTGTGTCTGTGTGATTGATGTAAGACAATCTTTGTTAAATGAACAAGATGTATGCTCTTGAAGCAACTGTCTTGTTTCACACATAGTCGTTCTAAGCCTTCTCTCTGGGTATTTCTCCTCTTGGATCATGGGCAAATCCCATAGCTTTTCTGGCCCCCTCACTGGAAAAGTCTCATTTCAGATTTGAAAATAGCCGACCAATGAAATAAGTACAATTTGTAAGATCCTTCTAATTAAAGCTGTCTGCAGCTCAGGTCTGATGCAGGCATGGAAACCTTGAGTGCAGAGCTGAGTGTTTCCAGCTTACTCCAGCATGTTCTAACTCAAGCTCCTGGATCCTCATCAGCCAGCATCAAAGAAGCGGAAGAGAGTTTGTGGGCAAAGAGCGCAAACTTAGGGTGCAGATGTAGTCATGATATGCTCTTGGTTCCTTCTAAACAGAGCATGGTACAATCATCCCTTGCTTTCAGGATGCTTTCTTGTGGGTTTGGGGTTTGTTCGTTTGTTAGCGGGGAGGAAGCAGCAGAACTGTCTCTGTGCCTTTCTAAGGAAGACTGTGCCACTCCCAGCGCTGTCTTTAGGCTTTCCTCCCTCAGCCTGTGGGCATCAAGCAACCCACCTCACTCATGCCTTTCGGAGGTCCTTCTGTTCTTTCAGGCAGTGTGCTTGGGCTCTGTCACCACTGGGTCCACAAGGAAACGCTCTCTCTCTTATCCAGCACCTTGGTTGCAAATCTTCCAGGACTGCCATTTTTCTTTGATACAAGATGGGGGCACCCCTACCACTAGTCTGTTGGCAGGAGGCAACAGCAGTCCTCCACTTCCAGAACACATTTGTCAAGCCTTCCATTTCGCTCTCTTAAAACTCCTGAAAACTTTTCCCCCTTTCTCTTCATGTACACACGCTCATTCTGGCTCCTGCTCTTGCTCTCTCTCAAATTTCCACTGTTTTATAGGCTGGAGGTGAGTGGTAGCTGACATTGGTTTACCCTTGGCATCTGCTACGTGTCCTTCCTTAGGGACATAGAGTTACGTGGCAGTTTTTATGTCCTTATCGCCTTTGAGAGAAGAAACAAGGACATAAAAGCCCCACTGCAGCATCCTAATACATTCATTTACTTAACGTCTCTCCTCTAGACTAGAAGCTCCATAAGGGCAGAGACTTTGTGCACTACTGTGTTCCTCAGCATCTGACATGGTGTCTGGTACATAGTAAGTGCTCAATAAATATTTGTTAGATCAACAAATTCTGTTCTATTCATTCATTTCTGAAATAAATCTCTTTGTTTTCTTTTCTTTTCTTTTTTCTTTCTTTTTTTTTTTTTTTTTTAGAGACAGATTCTTGCTTTATTGCCCAAGTTGGAACATATTAGCATGGTCATCGCTCACTGCAGCCTCAAACTCCTGAACTCAAGTGATCCTCCCACCTCAGCCTCCCAAGTAGCTGGGACTACATTATGATGGGCTCTTTTTTAAATTATTTTTTGTAGAGACAAGGTCTCACTATGCTCGCTGTGTAGCCCAGGCTGGTCTCAAACTCCTGGCCTCATGTTATCCTCCCGCCTTGACCACCCAAAGTGCTGGGATTACAGGCATAAGAAGGTCTATTCTTAACATTACTGCCCAAAGCCCAAATTCCCAAAGGAAGGTATGATCTGAAGAGCATTTTATTTCTTTTTGTCGCAGAATGATTAGCTTTTAGATAGACTTGCACTAGAGAACTCTTCACTACCTTTTCCATTTTTAGCGTGGGCTTAAATAAGATGACATTAAATGAAATAATTTGACTGACAGAGGAGATTTTAAAGATCACCTAGCTACTTGGCTTAAAATAAGAGACTGAGGGACTTGTGCTAAGTCTCAAGAACAGCTAGTTCTTGGCAGGGTAGAAGGCAGAACACAAAATTGCTCTCAGTTCAACAAGACAGTATGTTCCTTTTATTAAACACTAGGCAGTATCCATGCTACCTCAGAAAGTACTTGCAAACCTTAAGGTTTTTATTTTGAACATAATTAGATGCTTCTTATTGACAGACCTCATCATTTGTAATTTATTGGAATAGTGGAAATGTTTCAAAAATGTATGACTTTCTTATGCAATTCTAACCAAACTGGACATATTGATTATTTGACTGACTGACACTGAAGTTTACAAAATGATTTTTTTCAAAAGATTTAAAGTAATTATTTGAGATGTAAGTCTGATCCTGGCAAAACTGTATTTCTATAACTTTGCCACCAGTTGCTGTCTTCAGCAAAAGTCTATTTATACCTGGTAGTATAGAGCGTTTTCTCTCTCTCCATAGAATTCCTATGGAAATTGCAGCTGGAACTGAAACCCTTCTATAGCAGTGATGGGTTATCACTAGCTCTTGTACCCTGCTAAGTATATTTCTTACCCCTCTGTTAGATCATAAGCAATGGGTAGATGTTTGATCCCACTTTGTGTCTTCTTACAGCACCTAGTACAGAATGGTTATTTATTAATATGTTTGCTGAATAAATGCACCAACATTTAAAGTCTGTGGAGTTTCTCTCTTGGGACTACTATTCCATCTTCTTTAAGTATTATATTAACAATATCTCAGAAAATGTAAATTTTAAAAGTAACACGAAATTCCTCAGAAATTCTGAATATTTCTTTATAAACAAATTGTCTAACTTTTCTTCCAAGTTTGACTTTTTAAAATTATTTTATGATACTCCTAGACTTGTCTTTAATATTCCCACTACAGGAATTACTGTCCTTAGCCAGCAAATGCACAAAATTTTGTTTTGGACTTATGGGTCTTGTAGGGAATGAATAGTTACCTTTTCTGGCTCATCACCAAGTTATGGTTGAGGTCCCTATAATAAAAGACAGCTTAGTGAGAGAAAAATTATACAAATTTATTTAATATAAAAATGATACAAATTTATTTAATATAAGTTTTATGTGACATGGGAACCATAAGAATTGAATACACAAATAAATAGGAAAACCTGTGTATTTTTAATGCCAGTTTTGGTATTTTGTTTTGTTTTGTTTTGTTTTGATTTTGAGACAGAGTCTCACTCTGTCACCCAGGCTGGAGTGCAGTGGTGCCATCTCGGCTCACTGCAACCTCTGCCTCCTGGGGCCAAACAATTCTCCTGCATGAGCCTCTCAAGTAGCTGGGACTACAGGTGCGCCCCACCAAGCCTGGCTAATTTTTGTATTTTTAGTTGAGATGGGGTTTGGTCATGTTGGCCAGGCTGGTCTCAAGCTCTTGGCCTCAAGTGATCCGCCTGCCTCAGCATCCCAAAGTGCTGGGATTACAAGTATGAGCCACCATGCCTCACCGCCTAATGCCAGTTTTGATGAAGAAATGGATAGTCATGCAGAAGTGTGACTGAACAAAGGGGGTATGATCCAATGGTAATAAACTGGAGGGAACTTTGTAAGGCCTATTTCTTCACATTATTCTCTGTGTCCCTGTGTTCTTGTGTGTTATTTGTGTCCCTGTGTCTTCCAGGTATAGGGAGGGCACCTCTAGAATGAGGGTCTTATGACCTGTTGCAGGGGAGAAGGGACAGGGAAGACGAGAATAATATTCCTGCTTCTACTGTTTTCTCAAATGCTGAGGTGCCATATTTTCGTGTACTATGTTCTGAACCCCATCAAACTCATACCAAGTTACTGACATTTAATGACTTTCTGAACTCACACTATGCACCAGTTCTCCCATTCAACAATGTTGGAGCAGGAAAGCATCTGATGTGTCTAAGGCACAGGTCTTTTTCAGCTGGATTTGAATCCTACTTCTTCCTTTTACGGATTTATGATGTAGGCAATTTAATGAGTGGCCCTAAATCTTAATTTCCCCTTTGATAAAGTGGACCTGATAGCAGAAACTATCTCATAGGGTAGTCAGAATGAATAAGAAAATGAGATCTATAAAGCATTGGGCATGTTGCTCGATACCTACTAAGTACTCAGTACAATGTGTTAAAATGTTTGGTCATAATTGTCAGAATTCAACCAATTTCATTATGCTGATTGTACCTTCTGGACCTAAAGGTAACGAATTACAAGAGATTGTATATAAATAATTCCAGATGATACTCTGAGCACCACCATATATAAGGTATAATGACAGGTTTTTATGAATGTATAGTTTTGTAAGGGAGACCCACATATACAATCAAGTACAGGGAGGACAATTATAGCCATAGTTGGCAAAGTCAAGGTTCTTAGAAATGCCTTGCAGTTCAGAGGAAAAAGGGGTCAATTTATGCTAAAACTGGTAGGAGACTGGTTCAAAGAGGGCTTCACTGGGGAGGAGACGTAAGAGGTGGAACTTGAAAAGTAAAGAGGACTTGGAGGGGAAATAACAGGAAAAATGGCACTGTCACCCAAGGAATCATGCAAGGAGAGGCTTGAAGGAAAACACAGGGAATGTTTGTTGTACCTGCTGATGTTCATGGAGCACGGTGGCAGCTCAGAGTTGGAAGGTAGATTGATGGGCAGCCACAGAGCTCCAAATGTCTCACCACAGGACCATGACCTGTATTCTGAAGACAATCAGAATCCATTGCAGATTTTGGAAGCACCATGCTGGTAGTAAAAGATAAGTAGAGGGAGGGAAAAGATTAAGGAGGAGAAACCATTGAAGTTATGATTAATAATAGTACAATTGAGGAGTGATGAAGGCTAGAGCCAAGGCTGTGTCAGAGGAAACAGATAGAAAAGTTAGACTCAGACCACAGATGTGACAGCACCTGAGGCACAGATGTCTGTGAGGTATATGGATAAGATATAAGGAGTGCTCTTGT
Organism: Papio anubis; assembly: GCF_008728515.1. NCBI lineage: Eukaryota > Metazoa > Chordata > Mammalia > Primates > Cercopithecidae > Papio > Papio anubis. Next base: position 52,789,205 of record NC_044990.1, on the reverse strand, counting down.
TTCAATGACAAGGTAAAGCAGGTAATGAGGGAGGAAACCAAAAAGATAAGGTTTATGTTGGGGGGAGGGGCCAGAGGAGAGGGGAGGAGAGGAAATGATGTTGGTTTGAAAGATGCTAAGTTCAAAGTGTTTAGAGGAAATCCAACTGGAAATGTTCAGCTAACAGTTAGATAAACCAATCTGGAATTCCAGAAAGAGTTAGGTTAGAAATAGAGATGCAGATATGCAAGTCAACTGCATAGAGGTAACATTTGAAACCATGAGAGTAAATGAGAGCACCCCAAAAGAGTATAGAGCTAGAAAGAGACTTCAAATCAATTCTTAGGAAGTGACTTCCTTAAAGGACAGTTGCTGGAAGAATAAGCAAAGAAATTTTTAAAAATGGAGAACTGGGAGAGGCTGGAGTCCTAAAGTCAGAGATGAAAGAGCCCCAAGAGTGAGCTGGGAATAATTTCTCCACGTCCACAGTCACTGCCACAGTTTAGTTCCTTGTATTTCTTGCCTGAATTTCCTGCATGACAGAGGAAATGCTAGCATGAGTTTCGTAAAGTAAAAATTTTGTCATGTCCTTTCTTGGCATATAATCCTTTCCTAATTCTCCATCACCTTCAGAATTAAGTATTTGAGTAGCAGAAAAATCCCTCCGGTATCAACCACTTGCTTACCTTTACGTCATCAGTCACCATTCCTCTCCTTTATAACCTAAGTTTTACTTGAAGTTCTCAAAAATATCTGTTTTTTCTCATGATCTGACCTTCTGATATGCTTCTTTTGCATGGAACATCCTCCCTCGACCCAAAAATCTGTTCACCTTAAGCCTCAGCTGAAGTGTCATTGGTTTCTATCTAACCTTCCCCTCTCCTGCTCACACTCATTGTGTCCAACACACACACACACACATACAGAGTTGGGATTAAACATCTCTCCAATGTGTTTCCACAATACCCTAAAACAGGAATTGTAGCACTTTAAAGTTAATAATAATTATATTTGCACCTGCAATGACCATGTGCCAGAAATTACACCAAACATATCATACACCACATCACATTTTATGCTCTCAACGAATCTACAAAGTACTTTTGTTATCCCTACTTTACAAAAGAGAAAAAAACCACACTAGCAATGATATAGAGTGACAAATGCACAAGATTATTATTTGTGATGGTAAAAGATTGGAGAAAATCCAAACACCTATTGATAGAGGATTGGTTGAATAAATTATGGCATAGACACAACACACAAGGAAATATACAATGTATAAAAGGAATGAGGAGGTTTCTTATTACCATGGAGTAATCGCTGAGATATATTTTTAAGTTTAAAAAAAGCAAGGTACAGAAAATTTGATAAAGAAAACATTGGAAGGAAAACCAAAAACAAACAAATACAAATGGGTACCTATATGGTGAGAGAATGAACAACGTGAAGGGTACAGGAATACAAAGATTTCTTTGGATATACCTTGCTACATAGTTTCAGCTTGGGAATCATGTAAATAATGTACATATTTTTTAAATTTAAAAGCTTTCTGTAAAAATAAGTGAAAATAAATTAATGTGGTTGTATACAAAATTAATAAAATAACAAAGAAAACAATCACGTGACATTAGAAGACAATATTTGATTACATACCCACGTTGGAATATTTTCTGAAGACAAAAGGAGCTGTGAAAATATGTGAAACTTTGTTCATTAATTTTATTGTTAGTATTAGGTTGGTGCAAAAGTAATTTCAGTTTCTTTGTAATAGTACCAATAGTAATTTTGGTACTATTACCCTAAGATTATATATAAAAATACATAAACACATATGTATAGACACACTATATATATATACTTTTTTATATATACTAACTGTACCCAATACACATATACTTCTCTTACACTGAAAACTAAGAATTGCATTGTGCTAGAAAATAAATAAAGGTATAATATTAAAGAAATTATAAAAATCAGTACGAATATGTGTTTTTTCCCCCAAAAAATATGTATTTCTTAAATATGTTCACTGTAAAATCCTAGAAGCAATAAGAACCCAGTAAAATTAATTCTGGCCCAGTTTCTTTTACTGGTCCCTAGATTTTGGTGTCTAAATATAATTTCCCACAATGGGACCAATAGCTAATTCTAGATCTAAAAAAATATACCAACTGAGCCTGGGAGCCTTTTTGGGGGCCAGGAAAAGAAGGAAGCAATTAAAGACCTATGGAATTATTTAAGAATAACACTAAAGCCAACTTAAAGAGGCTCTCTTTGGACGGAGATGGAAAAATTGGAGAATCAAAATGAAATAAAAGCTTAAAAGCAATAATCCCAGCAGCAATGAACATATCTAGCACCTAGATCTTGGTTTTTAATACCGTTCTCTAAAAAAAGGAATCAGAGCTCCTTAGAGAAAGAGCTTATTCAGAACTGAGGCAGGAACTTTATAAGATGAGCCTGGAGCATCTAGTAGTGCCAGAAGGTAAGGCAATGTTCACAAACAAACAAACAAAGATTCACAGCAATAGGAGTATGTCAAACGGACACAGGAACTCACTGAAAGAGCTCCCAAAAGTCAAAATTGGAACTACTTAAGCAACAGGATAAACAAAGGAGTGATTGATTATAACCTAAAATGTGAAATAAATACATTAGTCTTTACTGAAATAAATGATCAAAAAATAGAGACAAATCTCCTATGTGAAAGAATTCTAGATAATTTTGTAATACTCTACCCTTAAATGCGGATGGCATATAGTGAATTTCTTCCACAGAATACAATATGGAAAGGCAGAAAAAAAGAGTGACTTTACACTGAAGAAATCTAAAAAACACTGATCAAGCCAGGTGATCGAGGACATCAACAGTGATCAGTCATGTTGATTGCGTATATCCTTGATATGATGTGATGAAATTGAATTTTCCACTTTGGTCTTCCTCTCAGAAATCCATAATCTCAGTATAATCATGAAAAGGATATTAGACAAATTCAACTGGGGAACATTTTACAAAATATCTGACCAGTTCTCTGTTAAGATTATCGAAAACAAGTCTAAAAAATTGTTATAGCCAAGGGGAGCTTAAGGAGAGACATCACGACCAAATGTTATGTGGTGTCCTGGATGGGATCCTAGAACAGAAAAAGGATATCTGGTAAAAACTAAGGAAATATGAATAAAATATGCATTTTAATTAATAATAATGAATCAATACTGTTTCATTAATTGTGGTAAATGATCCACATTAGTGTAAGATATTAATAATAGCGATAATTGTGTATGGAGTATATGGGAATTCTCTGCAGTTTTTTTGTGTAAACCTAAAGTTATGGCTACATTTGATTTACATATGTGAATATATCAAAATCTTTGACTTAATGACAAGAGAGAATGAAAAAATACCTGAGCCTGGGGAATTTATGAAGAAAAGAGTTTTAATTGGCTCACGGTTCTGCAGGCTGTAGGAAGCATGATGCTGCCATCTGCTTAGCTTCAGAGGAGGCCCCAGAAACTTACAGTCACAGTGGTAGGTAAAGGGGGAGCAGGCACATCACATGGCCAGAGCAGGAAGAGCAAGAGAGCAAGGGGGAAGGCGTTACACACTTATAAAGGACCAGATCTCACAAGCACCCACTCACTATCATGAGGACAGTACCAAGAGGACAACACTAAACCGTTTATGAAAAATCTGCCTACATGATCCAATCACTTACCACCAGGCCTCACCTCTAACATTGGAGATTACAATTGCACAAGAGATTTGGATGGGAGATCACAGATCCTAACAATATTAGCCCCACTCATTACTATTAGAGATAACTAGGTCATTAGTTACTATGAAGACTGACAATTTGAATAAAAAGAAATAGTCATTTACCTTGCTTGTTTGTATAAATTGTCTTTCAGGGCAACTAAATAGTCCTAAATGGTGTGACGAAGTTATTTTTTTAGATAAATTGTAGCAAACACATGTGGTAGGAAAAATACAATTAGAAACCACCATCTTTTCCTAACTGAATACACTTGATTTCTTTCTCTTGCCTGATTGCCCTAGCCAGAACTTCCAACACTAAGTTGAATAGGAGTGGTGAGAGAGGGCATCCCTGTCTTGTGCCAGTTTTCAAAGGGAATTAAGTCAAATTGTCCCTCTTTGCAGATGACATGATTGTATATTTAGAAAACCCCATTGTCTCAGCTCAAAATCTCCTTAAGCTGATAAGCAACTTCAGCAAAGTCTCAGGATACAAAATTAATGTGCAAACATCACAAGCATTCTTATACACCAGTAACAGACAAACAGAGAGCCAAATCAGGAATGAACTTCCATTCACAATCGTTTCAAAGAGAATAAAATACCTAGGAATCCAACTGACAAGGGATGTAAAGGACCTCTTCAAGGAGAACTACAAACCACTGCTCAGTGAAATAAAAGAGGACACAAACAAATGGAAGAACATACCATGCTCATGGATAGGAAGAACCAATATCGTGAAAATGGCCATACTGCCCAAGGTTATTTATAGATTCAATGCCATCCCCATCAAGCTACCAATGAGTTTCTTCACAGAATTGGAAAAAACTGCTTTAAAGTTCATATGGAACCAAAAAAGAGCCCGCATCTCCAAGACAATCCTAAGTCAAAAGAACAAAGCTGGAGGCATCATGCTACCTGACTTCAAACTATACTACAAGGCTACAGTAACCAAAACAGCATGGTACTGGTACCAAAACAGAGATATAGACCAGTGGAACAGAACAGAGTCCTCAGAAATAATACCACACATCTACAGCCATCTGATCTTTGACAAACCTGAGAGAAACAAGAAATGGGGAAAGGATTCCCTATTTAATAAATGGTGCTGGGAAAACTGGCTAGCCATAAGTAGAAAGCTGAAGCTGGATCCTTTCCTTACTCCTTATACGAAAATTAATTCAAGATGGATTAGAGACTTAAATGTTAGACCTAATGCCATAAAACCCTCGAGGAAAACCTAGGCAGTACCATTCAGGACATAGGCATGGGCAAAGACTTCATGTCTAAAACACCAAAAGCAACGGCAGCAAAAGCCAAAATTGACAAATGGGATCTCATTAAACTAAAGAGCTTCTTCACAGCAAAAGAAACTACCATCAGAGTGAACAGGCAACCTACCGAATGGGAGAAAATTTTTGCAATCTACTCATCTGACAAAGGGCTAATATCCAGAACCTACAAAGAACTCAACCAAATTTACAAGAAAAAAACAAACAACCCCATCAAAAAGTGGGCAAAAGATATGAACAGACATTTCTCAAAAGAAGACATTCATACAGCCAACAGACACATGAAAAAATGCTCATCATCACTGGCCATCAGAGAAATGCAAATCAAAACCACAATGAGATACCATCTCACACCAGTTAGAATGGCGATCATTAAAAAGTCAGGAAACAACAGGTGCTGGAGAGGATGTGGAGAAATAGGAACACTTTTACACTGTTGGTGGGATTGTACACTAGTTCAACCATTATGGAAAACAGTATGGAGATTCCTCAAGGATCTAGAACTAGATGTACCATATGACCCAGCCATCCCATTACTGGGGATATACCCAAAGGATTATAAATCATGCTGCTATAAAGACACATGCACACGTATGTTTACTGCGGCACTAGTCACAATAGCAAAGACTTGGAATCAACCCAAATGTCCATCAGTGACAGACTAGACTATGAAAATGTGGCACATATACACTATGGAATACTATGCAGCCATCAAAAATGATGAGTTTGTGTCCTTTGTAGGGACATGGATGCAGCTGGAAACCACGTTCTTAGCAAACTATCACAAGAACAGAAAACCAAACACCGCATGTTCTCACTCATAGGTGGGAACTGAACAATGAGATCACTTGGACTCGGGAAGGGGAACATCACACACCGGGGCCTATCATGGGGAGGGGGGAGGGGGGAGGGATTGCATTGGGAGTTATACCTGATGTAAATGACGAGTTGATGGGTGCTGACGAGTTGATGGGTGCAGCACACCAACATGGCACAAGTATACATATGTAACAAACCTGCACATTATGCACATGTACCCTAGAACTTAATAATAATAAAAAATAAATAAATAATAAAAAAATGAAACCACCATCTTGCAACCCTCAATGAGATAATGGATTCCAGCAATAATCATCAGTGGATACAATCATTACATAAAAGTAGATTGAAACATTCCAATAAACAATTCTGGCTGTTCCATTAAAAGTAGAAAATTAAAAACCTGGTTCCTCCTTATCTGGAATAACATGGATCCCATAGAATCTTCTACTAACTACTCCAGCTAAAAAAAAAAAAAAAAAATATATATATATATATATATATATATATACACACACACACACACACACACACACCCCTAGACTCTTTAAGAGTCTAGAACTAGCTTCTATTTATACAAATTATGGGAGTTAAAAGAGCAAATTAAATGACACTACAAGGAAGCAATCAAACAAATCAAAACTGTGGGAAATTCTACAAGAAAACAGCTAATCCAGTTTCAGTGGTAAGTCAATTGCATGAAAAAAAAGAAGAGAAAAGGATCAAGATAGGTAAAGAGCTAAAACAAATGTGATTTGTGAACATTGAATTCTGATTCAAACATTAAATGTAAAAAGACATTTTTAGCAAGTCTGGGAAATTTAGTATGAACTTATTAGCTGAACTAATTTACATTCTTACCAGTAGTGTATAAATCATAACTAAATCATAATAAAAATATTACATTTACATTTATTATATGTGATAATGGCATTAAGGTTATATAGAAAAAGGTTTGCATATTGTATAGATGCATACTGAAGTATGTGGGAGTGAAATGGAATGAGATCTGAGATTTGCTTTGAAATTCTTCAGTAAAGTAAAGGAAGAAAGAAAGGTCAGGAAGGAGGAGGGGAGAGACAAAAAGAATGACAGAGGAAGCACAAATGGCAAAATCTTGCTAATTCGGGAATCTGGATTATGGCTATAATGAAGTTCATATTGTACTTTTTTCTTTTGTGTATGCTTGAAATTGTCTATTAGAAAATATTTTTTGTCATAGAAGTTAATGCTTTAAGCCTCATATCCAGAAATGGAGATGCTGACATTTTTCAGGATTTTTCCCTATCTCAGTAGTATATGACACTCTGCACTGAAATAAATTTTTTTTCCTCTACTTTTATTTTAGGTTTAGGTGGTACACGTCCAGGTTTGTTACATGGGTAAGTTGTGTTTCACTGGGGCTTAGTGTATGAATGATCCTGTCATTCAGGTAGTGAACATAGTACCCAATAACTGGCCTTCCAATACATGCCCCCCTCTAATCTCTTTCTTCAAGCAATCCCCAGTGTCTATTGTTCCCATCCTTGTGTCCATGTGCTCTCAATGTTTAGCTCCCACTTACAAGTGAGAACACATATTATTTGCATTATTTGGTTTTCTGTTCCTACATTAGTTCATGTAAGATAATGGCCTCCAGCTGTATCCATATTGCTGCAGAGGACATGATTTCATTCTTTTTATGGCTGCATCATAATCCATGGTGTATATGAACCATATTTTCTTTATCCAGTCCACTGTTAATGGGCATCTTGGTTAATTCCACAGCTTTGCTATCGTGAATAGAGCATCAATGAACATTTGAGTGCATGTGTCTTTTGGTAGAACGATTTATTATCCTTTGGGTATATACCCAGTAGTAGAATTGCTGGGTCAAATAGTAATTCTGTTTTAAGTTCTTTGAGAAATCTCCACACTGGTTTTCACAGTGGCTGAACTAATTTACATTCTTACCAGTAGTGTATAACTGTTCTTTTTTCCCCACAGCCTCACCAGCATCTGTTCTTTTTTGACTTTTTAATAATTGCCATGCAGCCTGGAATGACATGGTATCTCCCTGTGGTTTTGATTTGCATTTCTCTAATGATTAGTGATAATGAGCATTTTCTCATATGTTTGTGGGCCACATATATGTCTTCTTTTGGGAAGTGTCTGTTCATGCCCTTTGCCCATTTTTTAATAGGGTTATAGAACAAAGCAGGAGGCATCCCATTATCCAACCTCAAACTATACTACAATGCTACAGTAAGCAAACAGCATGTTACTGGCACAAAAATAGACACATAGACCAATGGAACAGAAAAGAGAACCCAGAAATAAAACCACTTGCCTACAACCCCCTAGTCTTCAACAAAGTCAACAGTAACAAACAGTGGGAAAAGGACTCCCTGTTTAAGAAATGGTTCAGGGATAACTGGCTAGCAATATGCAGAAGATTGAAACAGGATCACTTTCTTTCAGTATATACAAAAATTAACACAAGGTGGACTAAGACTTAAATGTAAGCCCTTAAACAATAAAATCCCTAGAAGGAAACCCAGGATATACCATTCTGGACATCAGCCTTGGTGAAGAATTTATGACTCCGTTCCCAAATACAATTACAATAAAAACAAAATTTGACAACTGTGACCTAATTAAACTAAGGAGCTTCTGCACAGCAAAAGAAACTATCAACAGAGTAAACAGACAACATACAGAATGGGAGAAAATTTTCACAAACTTTGCATCCAACAAAGGTCCAATATCCAGAATCTATAAGGAACTTAAACAATTCAACAAACAAAAAACAAATAAACCCACTGAAATAATGTTTTAAGAAACTGCATTTTACTGTTAGACAAGTCATTCAGTATATATGAACTCTCACAGAAAACAGACAACTATAGTAGGAATTTAATAACTAAGCTAACATACAGGATACAAAAGAATGCAGGCCTTAAAATTCCATTAACAGTTACCCCTATTTTTTTTCAATCAACAAGGTCTTCTCATTTTGTTAAAGCAAAGGATTTGGTCATTAGTAATGGATTTAGATGCTAGAGAAAAATTACCAATTTTACTGTGTATGTAATAATCTTTAAAATCTCTGAGTAAAAAAAAAGTATTTAATTACATCTTATTCCTCTGCCCCTACCACTTGAAGTACTCACTCTGAAATGACATTAGAGCATCTTTGAGATGATTGCAGGTAACCACTGCGTTTTTCTTTATCAGTCTTGGTCATTATGTCCTCTTGATAAAGGATCAAAAAGCATTTTTTGGTATGTCTCAAGCATCCGAGTAGTAAATATTCTCTTGCACCCTTCAAGTAGGAGTTATACCCAAACCACAAAATAGTTATTTTTCCTTAATGTTATAATGAAATAAGCAGCAATTCCAAAAATGATGAATAACCACAAAATGAAATCTAAATGTGAGATTTAACATAAGAGAACATAAGGTATCTTCAAGATAGTTTTCCCAAATCAATCATGTTTTTTAATGTATTCTAATTCAGGTACTTGCAATTGTGAATACACAACACAAATGTAACTTTCTAAATGCCTTAGGCATTGACGAAATTAACCACTCACTCTGCATCGATAAATCATTGTTGATTTATTAGTCATATATTGTGCTGCACTTGACAACTTCCAAAGCTCTTATTCATGCATTAACCCATTTTCAGCTCACAATAAGCTGTTGAGCACACTCAGACGATTACGCTCATTTTACACCTAAGCAAATGGCTTTACGGAGGATTCGAAACCAGTCTGTGGGTCTCTTGCTAATGGCAATGGGGAAACTCGGACACAAATTTAGAACTTGCAACCTATAGTTGAATCAGACATACTTTTACAATACCAAGATGCTCAACATAAGGAACAGACCCTGACACAGCTGAGACTATAATACAATCAGAGACACAGTCTCTTACAGACTCCTAACCTAATTTGTTACAAGCCAAACAAGTGAAATTCTTCAGAATAATACAAGATAAGAATTCAGAAGTGGTCCCAAAACAGAGCATAATGCATTTCCAGATGAATGAAGAAGTAATGCTTACTGACTTACCCTATTTTATTGTCAATGTCCTTAACTTTATAAAATATAATAGGAAGAAAGATATGTCATATGTTAAGGTTGTTACATTTCTATACCTCTTATAAGACACCACTATGGATTCCTGAGTGATTATAAAAATTACTAGAATTGGCAAAATAATATGCAAGTAACATGTTGTACATTTCTCACTTAGTCCTCAAGACAATTCTGAGAGGTAGCTGTTGTTATTCCCACTTTACAGAAACAGAAGCTAAATCTTAGATTAAATTAACTTTTCCATGCAAACATAGCTAGTAACTAGCAGTGAAGTCCAGCACTGTCATATGATAAAGCCCAGGGTCCTCACCATAAATCTACGCTTTTCTTCCCCTCTCCATTCCTCACTGCAAATAGTAGTAACAGTACCATTCCAAAAACAACAGAATTATTTTTTCTTTTTCTGTAGATAGAAATCTTCAAATTGTTTATTTATTTATTCAATCTATTTGTATTGCGTCTCTTCCTTGTGCATAGAAATATATTACATGGTTCCTGCTGTAAAAGACTTGCTCTCTATTTGAGAGGAAGACACAAAGAAAGACAGAGAAAATATTTTTCTGGGACACATGTGCCGAACATGCAGATTTGTTACATAGTTATACAGGGGCCATGGTGGTTTGCTGCACCCATTAACTCTTCATCTAGGTTTTAAGTACCACATGCATTAGGTATTTTTCCTAATGCTCTCCTTCCCTTTGTCCCCCACCCCTTGACAGGCCCCCGTGTGTGATGTTCCCCTCCCTGTGTCCATCTGTTCTCATTGTTCAACTCCCACTTATGAGTGAGAACCTGCAGTGTTTGGTTTTCTGTTCCTGTGTTAGTTTGCTGAGGATAATGGCTTGCAGCTGCATCCATGTCCCTACAAAGGACACAAACTCATCCTTTTTTATGGCCGCATAGTATTCCATGGTGTATATGTACCACATTTTCTTTATCCAGTCTGTCACTGATGAGCATTTGGGTTGGTTACATGACTTTGCTATTGAAAATACTGCTGCAATAAACATATGTGTGCATGTGTCTTTATAGTAGAATGATTTATAATCCTTTGGGTATATACCCAGTAATGGGATTGTTGGGTCAAATGGTATTTCTGGTTCTTGATCCTTGAGGAATAGCCATACTGTCATCCACAATGGTTGAACTAATTTACATTCCCAGCAACAGTGTAAGAGCATTCCAATTTCTCCACAGCCTCGTGAGCATCAGTTGTTTATTGACATTTTAATAATTGCCATTCTGACTAGTGTGAAATGGTATCTCATTGTGGTTTTGATTTGCATTTCTCTAATAATCAGTGATGTTGAGATTTTTTTTCATATGTTTGTTGGCTGTGTAAATATATTTGTTGGTCACATAAATCTTCCTTTGAGAAGTGTCTGTTCACATTCTTTGCCCATTTTTTGATGGGTTGCTTGTTTTTCTCTTGTATATTTGTTTAAGTTCCTTGTAGATTCTGGATATTAACCCTTTGTCAGATGGGTAGATTGCAGAAATTTTCTCTCTTTCCCTAGGTTGTCTGTTCACTCTGATGATACTTTCTTTTGCTGTGCAGAAGCTCTTTAGTTTAATTAGATCCCATTTTTCAATTTTGGCTTTTGTTGCAGTTGCTTTTGGTGTTTTCATCATGAAGTCTTTGCCGATGCCTATGTCCTGAATGGTATTGCCTAGGTTTTCTTCTTTACATTTAAGGCTTTAATCCATCTTGAGTTAATTTTTGTATAAGGTGTAAGGAAGGGGTCCAATTTCAGTTTTCTGCATATGGCTAGCTGGTTTTCCCAGAACCATTTATTCAATAGGAGATCATTTCCCCATTGCTTGTTTTTGTCAGGTTTGTCAAGGATCAGATGGTTGTAGATATGTGGTGTTATTTCTGAGGTCTCTATTCCATTCCATTGGTCTATGTGTCTGTTTTGGTACCAATACCATGCTGTTTGGTTACTGTAGCCTTGTAGTATACTTTGAAGGCAGGTAGCATGATACCTCCAGCTTTGTTCTTTTTGCTTAGGATTGTCTTGACTATACAGGGTCTTACTTGATTCCATATGAGATTTAAAGTAGTTTTTTCTAATTCTGTGAAGAATGTCAATGGTAGTTTTATGGGAATAGTATTGAATCTATAAAATTACTTTGGGCAGTATGGCCATTTTCACAATATTGATTCTTCCTATCCATGAGCGTGGAATGTTTTTCCATTTGTGTGTATCCTCTCTTATTTCCTTGAACAGTGATTTGTAGTTCTCCTTGAAGAGGTCCTTCATGTCCCTTGTTAGCTGTATTCCTAGGTATTTTATTCTTTTTGTAGCAATTGTGAATGGGAGTTCATTCATAATTTGGTTCTCTGTTTTTCTGTTGTTGGTGTAAAGGAATGCTTGTGATTTTCGCACATTGATTTTGTATCCTGAGACTTTGCTGAAGTTGCTTGTCAGCTTAAGTAGCTTTGGGGCTGAGAGGATGCGGTTTTCTAAATATAGAATCATGTAGTCTGCAAACAGAGACAATTTGACTTCCTCGCTTCCTATTTGAATACGCTTTACTTCTTTCTGTTGCCTGATTGCCCTGGTCAGAACTTCCAATATTATGTTGAATAGGAGTGGTGAGAGACGGCATCCATGTCTTGTGCTGGTTTTCAAAGGGAACGCTTCCAGCTTTTGCCTATTCAACATGATATTCACTATGGGTTTGTCATAATATAGCTCTTATTATTTTGAGATATGTTCCATCAATACCTAATTTATTGAGAGTTTTTAACATGAAGGGATGTTGAATTTTATCAAAGGCCTTTCTGCATCTGTTGAGATAATTATGTGGTTTGTGTCTTTGGTTCTGTTTATCTGATGGGTTATGTTAATTGATTTGCATATGTTGAACCAGCCTTGCGTGCTAGGGCTGAAGCTGACTTCACTGTGGTGGATAAGATTTTTGATGTGCTGCTGGATGCAGTTTGCCAGTATTTTATTGAGGATTTTCACATTGATGTTCATCAGGGATATTGGCCTGAAGTTTTCTTTTTTTGTTGTGTTTCTGCCAGGTTTTGGTATCAGGATGATGCTGGCTTCATAAAATGAGTAAGAGAGGAGTCCCTCCTTTTCATTTGTTTGTAAGAGTTTCAGAAGGAATGGTACCAGCTCCTCTTTATACCTCTGATAGAATTTGGCTATGAATCCATCTGGCTCTGGGCTTTATTTGGTTGGTACACTATTAATTACTGCAAAATTTCAGAAATTATCGATCTATTCAGAGATTCAGCTTTTTCCTGGTTTAGTCTTAGTACTGTATGTGTGTCCAGGAATTTATCCATTTCTTACAGACTTTCTAGTTTATTTGTGTAGAGGTATTTATAGTATTTTCTGATGGTAGTTTGTATTTCTGTGGGGTCCATGGTAATATCCCCTTTATCATTTTTTATTGTGTCTATTTGATTTTTCTGTCTTTTTTTTCTTTATTAGTCTAGCTAGTGGTCTATCTATTCGTTAATTTTTTCAAAAATCCAACTCCTGGATTCATTGTGTTTTTGGAGGGTTCTTCATGTCTCTGCCTCCTTCAGTTCTGCTCTGATCTTAGTTATTTCTTGTCTTCTGCTAGCTTTTGGATTTGCTTGCTCTTGCTTCTCTAGTTATTTTAATTGTGATGTTAAGGTGCTGATTTGAAATCTTTGTAGCTTTCTGATGTGGGCATTTAGTGCTATAAATTTCCCTCTTATCCCAGAGATTCTAGTATGTTGTCTCTTTGTTTTCATTGGTTTCAGAGAACTTCTTGATTTCTGCCTTAATTTCATTGTTTACCCAGGAGTCATTCAGAAGCAGGTTGTTCAATTTCCATGTAGTTGTGTGGTTTTGAGTGAGTTTCTTAATCCTGAGTTCTAATTTGAATGCACTGTGGTCTGATAGACTGTTTGTTACATTTCATTTCTTTTTCATTTACTGAGGAGTGTTTTACTTCCAATTATGTGATTGATTTTAGAATAAATGCGATGTGGAGCTGAAAAGAATGTATATTCTCTTGATTTGGGGTAAAGAGTTCTGTAGATGCCTATTAGGTCTACTTGATCCAGAGCTGTGTTCAAGTCCTGAATACCCTTGTTAATTTTCTGTCTTGTTGATCTAATATTGACAGTGAGGTGTTAAAGTCTCCCATTACTATTGTATGGGAGTCTAAGTCTCTTTGTAAGTCTCTAAGAACTTGTTTTATGAATCTGGGTGCTACTGTATTGGGTATATATATATTTAAGAAAGTTAGCTCTTCTTGTTGAATTGATCCCTCACCATTATGTAATGGCCTTCTTTTTCTTTTTTAATCTTTGTTGGTTTAAAGTCTGTTTCATCAGAGACTAGGATTGCAACCTCTGCTTTCCCTCCACCCCCTCAATTTGCTTGGTAAATTTTCCTCCATTTCTTTATTTTAAGCCTATGTGTGTCTTTGCATATGAGATGGGTCTCCTGAATACAACACACCAATGGGTCTTGATTCTTTATCTAATTTGCCAGCCTGTGTCTTTTAATTGGGGCATTTAGCCCATTTACATTTAAGGTTAATATTGTTATGTATGAATTTGATCCTGTCATTATAATGCTAGCTGGTCATTTTGCACACTAGTTGATGCAGTTTCTTCATAGTGTCGTTGTGATTTTGCATGGCTGGTGCCAGGTTTTCCTTTCAATATTTAGTGCTTCCTTCAGGAGCTTTTGCAAGGCAGGCCTGGTGGTGACAAAAATCCCTCAGCATTTGCTTGTCTGGAAATGATTTTATCTCTCCTTCACTTATGAAGCTTAATTTGGCTGGATATGAAATTCTGGGTTGAAAATTCTTCTCTTTAAGAATGTGGAATATTGGCCCCCACTTTCTTCTGGCTTGTAGGGCTTCTGCAGAGAGATCCACTGTTAGTCTAATGGGTTTCCCGAAGGTGACCTGGCCTTTTCTCTGGCTGCCCTTAACATTATTTCTTTCTTTTTGTCCTTAGAGAATCTGATGATTACGTGTCTTTGGGTAGATCTTCTCATGGAGTATCTTAGTGGTGTTCTCTGTATTTTCTGAATTTGAATGTTGGCCTGTCTTGCTACATTGGGGAAGTTCTCCTGGATAGTATCCTGAAGCATGTTTTCCACCTTGGTTCCCCTCTCATGTCTCTAAGTTCAGTCTTTGTACATAGTCCCATATTTCTCAGAGGTTTTGTTCATTCCTTTTCATTCTTTTTCCTCTAATCTTGTCTACATGCCTTATTTCAGTAAGTTGATCTTCAATCTCTGATATCCTTTCTTCCACTTGATCAATTTGGCTATTGATACTCATGTATGTTTCATGAAGTTCTTGTGCTATGTTTTCCAGCTCCATCAGGTCACTTATGTTCCTCTCTAAATTGGTTATTCTGGTTAGCAGCTCCTGTAACCTTTTATTAAGGTTCTTATAGCTTCTTTGCTTTGAGTTAGAACATGCTCCTTTAGCTCAGTGGAGTTTTTCATTACCCAACTTCTGAAGCCTACTCCTGTCAATTCGTCCATCTCATCCTGCATCCAGTTCGCACCCTCGCTGGAGAGGTGTTGAAATCATGTAGAGCAGAAGAGGTATTCTGGCTTTTGGAATTTTCAATGTTTTTGCATTGGTTTTTCCTCATCTTCCTGGATTTATCTACCTTTGATCTTTGAGGCTGATGAACTTTGGATGGGGTTTTCTTTGGGGGAGGGAAGGGGGTCTTTTTTGTTGTTGCTGTTGCTTTCTGTTTGTTAGTTTTTCTTCTAACAGTCAGGCCTCTTTTCTCCAGGTCTGCTGCAGTTTGCTGAGGTTTCACTCCAGATCCTGTTTGCCTAGGTATCACCAGTGGAGGCTGCAGAACAGCAAATATTGCTGCCTGCTCCATCCTCCCGAAGCTTTGTCCCAGATGGGCACTGGCCTGATGTCACCGACAGGTCTCCTGTCGACAGACCCCTATTGGGAAGCCTCTCCCAGTCAAGAGGCACAGGGTCAGGGACTCGCTTGAGGAGGCAGTCTGTCCCTTAGCAGAGCTGGTGCACTGTCTGCGGAAAATATCTCCCTTGTCAGGATCAGCCACTCTCTTCAGAGCTGGCAGGCAGGAAAGATTAAGTTCGCGGCGGAACCTCAGACTGCAGCTGCCCCTCCCCCCAGGTGCTCTATCCCGAAGAGGTGACAGTTCTGTCTGTAAGCCCCTGACTAGCACTGCTGGATTTCGTGCAGATGCCTTGCCCAGTGAGGAGAAACTGCCCAAGAACTGGCCTGTCTGGAAATTCCAGGTGTCAGCATATGCCTTCCCAGGGAAGAAGGATAGATGAACTTAGTCCACCACCATTACTACTGAAACCTGAAGATAGGCCCATCTGGCATTCCAATCCCCAGCACAACTATACCACAGCCTCCACCAATAACCCTAGTCTAACACACCAAGGGAACCACAGACACAACTCTAGTCAAGAAAATCATACTTAGATTTCACTATAGCACATACCCAGAAGCAAAAGCAAAGGGCCCTAGCCAACCAACATCAATGTCACAACTTCAGGAAAAAGTTTCTCTTTCAATGTAAGTAAATTCAAAAATAAGATGTGACTTTTACATCATATGAACAGAAATCAATGGAAAGACATGGGAAACATGAAAAAAAAAAGGTTATATGACACCCTCAGAAGAATACAATAATACTCAAATAAATTATTGAAATCCCTGATAAAGAATTCAAAGTACTTTTTTAAAAAAAGTTTGATGAGATGCAAAAGAAATCTGAAAGTCAACACAAATAACTCAGAAAATCAATTCAGGATAAGAATTAAAAATTAAAAAAATATATCTTAAAAAAAAAAACAGAAATTCAACAATAGACTAGTCCAAACAAAATAATTTCAGAACTTGAAGACAGGACTTTTGAAATAATCCAATCAGGCCAAAAAAAATGAGTTAATTTAAAAGGAATGTACAAAGCTGTCAAATGGTGACATTGGGACACCATAAAGTGGCCAAATGTATGAGTTACCAGTATTCTCAAGGGTAAAGAGAGATCAGAAGGCTTAGAAAACCTATTTAATGAAGTAATAGATGAAAACTTCCCAAATATAGCAAGAGAATTAAATACTCAGACACAATAGATTCAGCAATCCTCCAGAAAATACAATGCGAAAGACTTCACTACAGCAAATTTTAATCAGACTGTCTAAAAGTCAGAATGAAAGTGCTAATTCTAAAAACAGCAAGACAAAAGCTTCCAGTCATCTATTAAAAAAAATCAGACTAGCAGCAGACTTCTCAGCAGAAACCTTACAGGCCAGAAGAAAATGGGATGACATATGCAAAATGTCAAAGAAATAAAACTGTTAGTCAAGAATTCTATGTACAGCACTATTAACCTCAATAAACGGAGGAGAAATGAAGTCTTTTCTAGACAAACAAATGCTGATGTCATTCATTACCACTAGACTGAAATTACAAAACTACTCAAGAGAGTCCTAAATTTGCAAACAAAAAATGACATTCACCATCATGAAAACACTTGGAAGTATAAAATTCACTGGTAACACAATTACACAAAGAAGGAAGAGAAAGAAATCAAGTGGCAAAAGTATAGAATTCCAACAAACCACAATGACAGAGAAAAAGAAAGAAACAAAGAATGCATAAACAACTAGAAAACAATTAACAACATGACAGGAACAAAACTTCACAAATCAATATTAACCTTGTACATAAATGAATTAAATATTCCACTTAAAAAATATCGATTGGCTGAATGGAGTTTTAAAAACACGATCCAACTATATGCTGCTTTTAGAAACTGACATTACATGTAAAGATACATGTAGATGAAGGTAAAGGATGGAAAAAGATGCTCCATGCAAATGGAAACCAAAAGTGAGACAGAATATCTCTACTTATATGGATAAAACAGACTTTAAATCAAAAACAATAAAGCAAGACACAGAGGTTATTATATAATGATAAAGAGATTAATTCAGCAAGAGGATATAACAATTCTGAATATATATCTACCTAACACTGGATCACCCAGACTCATAAAACAAATATCACTAGACCTAAGGAGAGAGATAGATAGCAATACAATAATAGTCGAGGGCTTTAACATCCCACTCACAGCATTAGACAGATCATTCAGATCAAAAAAAAAACTTAAATTAGACTTTAGACCAGGTGGGCCTAAAAGACATTGACAGAACATTCTACCCAATAATTGTAGGATATACCTTTTCTTCACCAATGCATAGACTATTCTCCAGTATAGATCATATATTAGGACACAAAACAAGTCTCAAAAAATTTTTGGTGTTTTAGACATGAAGTCCTTGCCCATGCCTATGTCCTGAATGGTATTACCTAGGTTTTCTTCTAGGGTTTTTATGGCATTAGGTCTAACATTGAAGTCTCTAATCCATCTTGAATTAATTTTCGTATAAGGAGTAAGGAAAGGATCCAGCTACAGCTTTCTACTTATGGCTAGCCAATTTTCCAAGCACTATTTATAGGGAATCCTTTCCCCATTTCTTGTTTTTCTCAGGTTTGTCAAAGATCAGATGGCTGTAGATGTGTGGTATTATTTCTGAGGACTCTGTTCTGTTCCATTGGTCTGTATCTCTGTTTTGGTACCAGTACCATGCTGTTTTGGTTACTGTAGCCTTGTAGTATAGTTTGAAGTCAGGTAGCGTGATGCCTCGGGCTAATATCCAGAACCTACAAAGAACTCAAACAAATTTACAAGAAAAAAACAAACAACCCCATCAAAAAGTGGGCAAAGGATATGAACAGACAGTTCTCAAAAGAAGACATTTACACCCAACAGACACATGAAAAAATGCTCATCATCACTGGCCATCAGAGAAATGCAAATCAAAACCACAATGAGATACCATCTCACACCAGTTAGAATGGCAATCATTAAAAAGTCAGGAAACAACAGGTGCTGGAGAGGATGTGGAGAAATAGGAACACTTTTACACTGTTGGTGGGATTGTAAACTAGTTCAACCATTATGGAAAACAGTATGGCGATTCCTCAAGGATCTAGAACTAGAAGTACCATATGACCCAGCCATCCCATTACTGGGTGTATACCCAAAGGATTATAAATCATTCTACTATAAAGACACATGCACACATATGTTTATTGCAGCAGTATTTACAATAGCAAAGTCATGTAACCAACCCAAATGCCCATCAGTGACAGACTGGATTAAGAAAATGTGGCACATATACACCATGGAATACTATGCGGCCATAAAAAAGGATGAGTTTGTGTCCTTTGTAGGGACATGGATGCAGCTGGAAACCATCATTCTCAGCAAACTCTCGCAAAAACAGAAAACCAAACACCGCATGTTCTCACTCATAGGTGGGAACTGAACAATGAGATCACTTGGACTCAGGAAGGGGAACATCACACACTGGGGCCTATCATGGTAGGGGGGAGAGGGGAGGGAATACACTGGGAGTTATACCTGATGTAAATGACGAGTTGATGAGTGCAGCACACCAACATGGCACAAGTATACATATGTAACAAACCTGCACATTATGCACATGTACCCTAGAACTTAAAGTATAATAATAAAAATAAAAATTAAATTAAATTTTAAAAATATGTATACAGAAAAAAAATTTTTGTAATTAAAATTATATCAAGCATCTTCTTAGACCATAGTAGAATAAACCTAAAATCAATACCAAGAGGAACTTCAGAAAGTATACAAATACATGGAAATTAAACAACATGTCCCTGAATGACTATGTTCAAGTCAAGGAAGAAATTAACACAGAAATTTAACTTTATTAAACAAATGAAAATGGAAACACAGCATACCAAAACCAGTGGGATACAGCAAAATCACGCTAAGAGAGAAGTTTATAGCATTAAATGCCTACATCAAAATAGTAGAAAGATTACAAATTAACAAGCTGATAATGTACCTCAAGGAACTAGGAAAGCAAAAACAAATCAAACCAAATGTAGCAGAAGAAAAGAAATAACAAAGCTCAGTGGAGAACCAAACAAAATAGAAACTAACAAAACAGTACAAACGATAATAAAATGAAACGTTGATTTTTAAGAGATAAACAAAATTGATGAACCACAAGCTAGACTGGCCAAGAAAAGAAGAGAGAAGACCCAAATAAACAAAATTGGAAATGAGAAAGGCAGCATTACAATTTATACTACAGAAATACAAAAGATTATCAAAGAATACTGTGAATAATTATATACTCACAAACTAGAAAACCTACAGGAAATGGATAAATCCCTGGAAACATTCAACTTCCCAAGATTGAACCGGGAAGAAATAGAAAACTTGACCAGACCAATAACAAGTAGTGAAATTGAATCAACGATTTTTAAAAATCCTACAACAAAGAAAAGCCCAGGACCAGATGGATTCACAGCTGAATTCTACCAAACATACAAAGAAGAACTAATACTAATTCTTCTGAAACTTTCCAAAAAATCAAGGAGGGAATTCTCCCTAATTCATTCTATAAGGCCAGTATCACCCTGATAGATGACACATGCAAGTGAAAATACAGAAAAATATCCCTTATGAACATAGATGCAAAAATCCTGAACAAAATACTAACAAACTGAATTTAACAGCACATCAAAAAGTCAATACACCATAACCAAATGGGTTTTATACTAGGGACATAAGGATGGCTCAACATACACAAATCAATAAATGTCATATATCACATAAACAAAATCAAGGACAAAAAGTATATAATCATCTCACTAGATGCAGAAAAAACATTGGATAAAATTGAGCATTTCTTCATGATAAAATCCCTCAAACTAATCACAGAAGGAACACACCTCAAAATAATAAAAGCCATATATGACAAACCCACAGCTAACATCTTATTGAACAGGGAAGACTCAAAAGCATTTCCTCCAAGATCTGAACAAGGCAAGGATGTCCACTTTCACCCCTCCTATTCAACATAGTAGTGGAGGTTCTAGCCAGAGCATCAGAAAAGAGAAAAAAGTAAAAGGCATTCAAACAGGGAAATAGCAAGTAAAATAATCCGTGTTTTCTGATGATATAATCTTATGTATAGAAACACTTTAAACTTTTACCAAAAACAATTTTAGATTTGATAAATGATTTTAGTCAAGTTTAAGGATACAAAATCAAGGGACAAAAATCAGTAGTGTTTCTGTACACCAATGATGATCTAGCTGAGAATGAAACCAAGAAGGTAATTCCATTTGCAATAGCTTAAAAAAAAAAACTTAGGAATACATTTAACCAACAGGTGAAAGATCTCTACAAGGAAAACCATAATACAACAATGGAAGAAATTGTAGATGAAAACAGCAAATAGAAAAACACTCTATGCTCATGAATAGAAAGAATGAATACCATTAAAATGGCCATACTGCCTAAAGCAACGGCTTAATGCAATCCCTATCAAAATACCACATTTTTCACAGAATTAGAAATAAAAATCCTAAAATTTGTATGAAACCAAAAAGGAGACCAAATAGACAAAGCAATCCTGGAAAACAAAGCTGGAGGTGTCACATTATCTAACTTCCAGTGATATTACAAGACTATAGAAACCAAAACAGCACGGTACTGGTATAATAGAAGACACATCAATCAATGAGCAGAATGGAGAACCCAGAAATAAAACCACATCCCTACAACCAACTAATCTTTGACAAAGCCAATAGTAACACTTTGGGGAAAGGACACCTTTTCAAATAAATGGTGCTGGGAAAATGGGATTGCCATATGCAGAAGAATGAAACTGGACCTTTATCTCTTACCATATACAAAAATCAACTCAAGATAAATTAAAAACTTAAATGTAATGCCTGAGCTATAAAAATGCTAGAAGAAGCCTTAGGGAAAATTCTTCTAAACGTTGGTTCAGACAAAGAATTTATGACTAAGATATCAAAAGCATAGAGAACAAAAGCAAAAATTGACAGATTGAAATTAATTAAAATTAAAAACTCATGCACAGCAACAGAAATAATCAACAAAATGAACAACCTGTAGAATGGAGAAAACATTTGCAAACTATTCATTCAACAGGAGACTAATATCCAGAATCTATAAGGAACTCAAACAATTCAACAAGGAAAAAACAAATAACCCCTGTAAAAAGTGGACGAAGGATATGAACATACATTTTTCTTAAAAGAAGACATACAAGTGGCCAATAAACATATGAAAAGATGCTCAAAATTATGAATCATCAGAGAAATGCAAATTAAAATCACATTGAGACACCATTTTTGTTAGTCAGAATGCCTAATAATAAAAAGTCAAAACACAAGAGATATTGGCAAGGATATGGAGAAAAGGAAACTCTTACACTCTGATGGGGGGAGTATAAATTAGTACAACCTCTATAGAAATTAGTAGAGCTAAAAATATAACTGCCATTTAACCCAGCTACTATTTAATATATTAGTGAGTGTATTTAATATCCACTACTGAGTATCTACGTAAGGGAAAAAACATCAATATATCAAAAAGATACATGCACTCATATGTTTATCACAGCACTATTTACAATAACAAAATGCAAAATCAACCTAAGTGTTCATCAGTGAGGACTGGATATAGGAAATGTAGTACATATACACAATGAAATGTTCTGCCATAAGAAGGAATGAAATCGCATCTTATGCAGCAACAGGAAGGGAACTGGAGGTCATTATCTTAAGTGAAACAAGCCAGGCACAGAAAGGCAAATATTGTATGTTCACACACATAGGTAGGTGCCAAAAAACGTCTATACATGGACATAGAGTATGGAATGATAGACATGGATACTTGAAAGTGTGAAGGGGAAGGACGGGAGTGGATGATGAGAAATTAGTTAATGAATGTAAGGTAAAGGTAAGTTTTTTGGGTAATGGATCCCCTAAAAGCCCTGACTTGACCACTACACAATTTATGCATGTAACAAAATTTCACGTGTGACCCCATAAATTTTCCCATATCAAAATTTAAGACAATAATATTCTGAGAATAGGTATGGGGTAACTTTAGATATGGAAGACATTCATTGACCAAGGATTGGAGGATTATCCTTGGGTGTAGAGTGATAGCTGGTATGAAAATGATAAGGTGTTAAAATACTCAAAGTATCACAAAGCAAAATAGATGAGTCAGACAAGATCCTCCCCAAAGCAGGTTCAGCGTTTCTGATATGTTAAAATGTAAAGGTGGCTCCCTAAGGGCTGTTGTACCCCTTAAAATAAACTTGGTTCAGGCTACTGAGGGTGCAAGGCACAAGAATTTAGTGGGACAGTTCTGTATTTAAATTTTTACTCCTTTTTTTCCAGCAGCTGCAGGGCATTAGGCCATTTCTAAAACCTCTCTAATATTGCTTTTTCCTGGTTGAATGTAACTACCTCAACAGTTGCTAAATAGATCACACAAAATAATCTACGTACATGTTTCTAACACAGTGCCTGGGGTATAATAGATGCACAGCAAATGTCAGTTTTTACTGCCCTCTTAAGAGGAATTATTCTTTCTTATATCTATGTCCATATTAGGATAGTGCTCACATCTAGTTTTACTATTGAATGAAGGACTAAAGCAGAGAATTATGATTGTACTTATACTTTAAACAATTCTATAAACATTAAGAAGAATATTAATAACTATATCATCATAAGGGAAGCAAGACATGAATGCTATGTCATCAATTTTAAAACTCTAAATTCAGTATGCTAAGATGAGAAGTAAATGAGAGTAATGGGGAAAAAACGAATGGTATAAAAAAGAGCCATGGCAACAAATTTTAAATGAATGAGACATCCAAAGACATTATCAAGATTTATAATATTACCTCATACGCCCTTTTTACATTCTTACTTTCTTATTCACTTTTTTTTTTTTTTACTTTCTTCCCTTTTTTCACTTTCCAATTGCAATTTCCTCCATATCTCAAGAACCAGTTCCATACCACATACTGTGCTAGGGACTCAGGATACCACAGGCAGACAAGGTAAATCCATACCCTTAAGAGACTTCGGCTACTCAGTAGTGAAAGACAACTCTAAAATGTCATGATACATGTTGAAGAGGTTTTACAGGGTGCTATGAGAGCAGAAATCAAGTGGAGCCTGGTTTTGCTTGAGGAAGGACAGATACCCATGTCCCTAGGGGAGGTGATAACCAAACTGAGCCTTGAAGATTGAGTACAAATTACACAACTACACAGGGATATTTTGCTTACAGCATGTAACTGTTATTTCTCTTGCTGTCATGCACCCAACCATCAATGCTTGTATACATACACACAAACACACACACACACACAATCCTTCCTTCACATTCTCATACTTCTCCTATTTTCCAGAGATTTAATGTTATTGGTGGGGGAAGCAATCTAGTCAGGAAACTAATTTGTATCAATTATTGAGAATTTCTGGAACTTAAAGCACAAATTTTACTTATAAGATGATGACAAGTAACTAGTTCTTGTGATTACAGCATTACCAGAAATCTTAGGTGTTCACAGCAGACCTGCTAAGCTGAGATTTAGTAAACCAGTAGATCTCAATCTAGAGAGTATATCCGACTCTGTGGGGAGACAATAAACATTCAGATGCACAGGCATTTCACTTCCTTTTGTCCCCATTTCTGAAACCATGGGGACTTGTTAAATCAAAATTCTGGTGATAGAAATTGAATTTAAGGAACTAAAGATAAAACCCTCCATGTAAGTTAATAGCTTTCTTTTTAGGAAATATATACCTATGTATATTTCCATTTGCACTTTTACTAAAACAAAATTTTGCTTGCAGAAAAATATGTTATGCAGACATGCCCTTAGAGAATAATGAGTTTTGATATTTACCAAGGGATACAAAAATTTTCATAATGCTAATAAATTAATAATGTTCTAAGCCTCCAAACCACAAGTTGTTAATTTAATGGCATGTTTTCAAAGTAATTCTAATTGTATCTAATTATAAATATTTTGTGTCTACAGTTTCTTAAGAAGAATGTCTTTTTGCATAATTTCTAAGCATAAGGAACATAAGCAATTTCCAAAAATTGTTAGAACAGAATTTTATTAGACCACAATGTTTTTCTGTCTCCATTATTACAATTTGCTGCATCAAATGCCAACAGCTAATTTTTAAAAGGAAACAAAAATAGGCCAAATAATTTTATTGTACAGATGACTATTTTCTAAGAAAAGAAGAAAGAAAGAAAGAAAGAAAGAAAGAAAGAAAGAAAGAAAGAAAGAAAGAAAGAAAGAAAGAAAGAAAGATCAGAAAAAAATTCATCTATTAGAAGTAGCTATCCAGATGGAGATGTTACATGAGATGAGCTGTTTTGTTATTACTGTTGCTGTAAAATCCAATTATTTTAGTGAGTGATTCTGTTGTCTTATATCCTGAAGCTTTAGGAAAATACCTTGAGAGGAGTAAGAATTTCATCCATAGAGATCCAAATCAAGTTAGACAATATTTTGGATTCATGTCAATGTGTTTTTGTTTTATCTGTTTAAAATGCATTGCTGCCAAAGGATGAGTTTTCTACTGCTGCATGAAATTCTACCACACTCTTAGTGGCTTAAAACAGCACACATTAATTGTCTCACACTTTCAGTGGGTCAGGAGCCCAGGCTTAGCTTAGTTCAGATTCTATCAAGACTGCAGTCAAGACATTGGCCTGGATGTGTCCTCATTTGGATGCTTGACTGGGGAAGAATTAACTTTCACATTCATCCTGGTTCTTGGCAGAATTTATTAATACTTTCTTTCAGCTATATGACTGAGAGCCTCACTTCTTAATAGCTGCTGGCTGGCGACCGCACTTAAATCCTAGAAGTCATTCTGAAGCTCCATGTCACATGCTCTTTTCCATGGACATCTTACAACATCATTATT
Organism: Papio anubis; assembly: GCF_008728515.1. NCBI lineage: Eukaryota > Metazoa > Chordata > Mammalia > Primates > Cercopithecidae > Papio > Papio anubis. The sequence goes on along the minus strand of NC_044990.1, from coordinate 52,763,400 downwards.
TGCTTCTTCAAAGCCAACAAGAGAAACTCTATACTATACAGTCTTCTGAGACAGAGTCTAATGTAATGTAACATAATCATGAAAGTGGCATTCCATCATCTTTGCCATATTTAATGGATTAACACAAATCTGTTCCTACTCAAGGGGAGGAGTTTATATAATGGCATGACTCAAGAGGGGTCACCTCAAGGTGTGTCTCCCAAAATCAGAAATTTTACTGAACATTTTAAAATTTACTTATTTATTATCTTCTCTGTGATGTAGAATACATGTCTTATGAGACCAGGAAAATTCTGTTAAAATTGTTCTTTTTAAAAAACTACTTTTTATTAATAAAATCTAACCAGAGAAACTATTCAAATATTTGTTTTAAAAGTTACAGATGAATTAACTACAAACATGTAAACTATACACAAAAGAGGCCATTCATGGTTTATAAATTTTATAATTTTGCGTATTTTTTAATAGTGACTTCAATAACTTACTCTTAGTTGTCGACTTTGTCAGTTGTCTTGAGTTTCTAATAATCAGTCCCAACTAAATGTATTTAGTAATTATATTAATTATGATATAACCTGAATAGATATAACAAAGAAACCAGTAACATGTTGACTTAAATAAGGCAGAAGTTTTTTTCTCACACAACAGACTGGCCAGTATGAATTGGCAGGGTAGCTCACTTGAATAAAGTCACTCAATGACATAGGTTTTTTCCTATCTTCTAACCATGTCATATTTTCTTTGCCTGCTTGGCCAAAACAAAGGCATGTCCATTTTCAGAAAACAGGAAGGAGAAAAGAGCCAAAGACCAGGGCAGTAAGATCTGTTCACATCCCATTGACTCAAAAGTAGTTGCAGGTTGCACGTAGCTGCAAGGAAGCAGCAATAATCACTAGCTGTATGGTTTTGAACCCGGGACAAGGGGAGAAATGGATTATAAAAAATAACTAGTAGCCCACAGTAATAGTAAAATAGCTTATCAGAGTTCCTGATTAAGATGAACAAATCAAATTACAGGTGCTCCCTGATGACTTGGATCATTGCATCACACCTGGAATATACAACCATTCTAACACATCTAGAATAGAAATGTAGGCCTCCTTTGAAAGGCACGTATTTGCTCACTTACAAAATAAAATTAGTATAGGTTTTCCTGTATTTGCCTTACAATGTTGTTGTGATGAATAATCAGAAGATGGTGTTTCTTCAGTATTGCTCTCTTGAGATTAATAGGCTGCCTCTAATATGATAGTTGCACTAAGTCATTATATGAGTAACACAATTTTCCCTTTTGACAAATACAAGATTATTTTTCTCTAGAAAATGAAATAAAAATGTTGACACTCTTCTTTTTGTATAAAACTGTAAGGAATTCTCTTTTTGAATATTCATGGCTTTTAATTTTCAAATTCCTAATTTCCCAAATTGTACCTAATTGTGATTTACCAAAGTATTATGCTCTTGTTTTTACAAGTCTCATTTGGCTTGTTATAGGCAGTATAAGCAAGATTCTTTCTCTATGTGCAAAATGTTGTGTTGAACAAATTATCTCCTTTATAATACAAGTTTCTAGAAGAACTAAGCAAGAGATCTTCCCCCAGACATAGAAAAATATTATTATGATTATTATTTTCAATCTAAGTATTTAACCTCCCTAAATCATCTCTACATGTCTTAAGTGATAATTATAATAGTAAAATATTATTTTCTCATGTAGTGATTATATAATCCAAAGATTCCTGGCCCCATAAAAAGAGTATTTTAAGATATATAAAAGAGCAAAGGCACTAAGTTTATGATTGTAGATGAAACATGGGTTACTGTACCTATACATTAGCTATAAACAAAGCACAAGTCTAAGAAGGGGGAGATGAGGCCAGGCACCGTGGCTCACATCTGTAATCCCAGCACTTTGGGAGTCCAAGGCCGGTGGATCACCTGAGGTCAGGAGTTCAAGACCAGCCTGACCAACATGGAGAAGCTCCGTCTCTATTAAAAATACAAAATTAGCTAGGCATGGTGGTGCATGCCTGTAATCCCAGCTACTCAGGAGGCTGAGTCAGGAGAATCGCTTGAACCCAGGAGGCAGAGGTTGCGATGAGCCAAGACCACGCCATTGCACTGCAACCTGGGCAACAAGAGTGAAACTCTGTCTAAAAAAAAGGGAGGGGGTTGAGAAGATGAAAGTAGACATCCAGCCACATGACACTTTAAAATCCACTGATGCTTAATCTGATCCTGATGCCCCTCCACTCATCATACACACAAAAACATACCAAGCTGTTTCTCACCTGGTTCTTTGCTCAAACAAGCTTCCCTGTCTGGCTTGCTTTTGTATCCTCTCTTCTCCAAACCAGCTCGTACTCATTTTTAACACTCAGTTCAGCTGTTATCTCCTTTGGAGGTCTCACTGGGCCTCACAGAATGGTTTGGGTCTCCCCACTACATAGGTCTCTTATTACATTTCCTCTGACGTGTTGATCCTTTTTGTATCTGCCTCCCCACTAGGCTGGAAACTCCTTGAAGACAGCCATGCATTTTATATAGATGCCTGATACATAATGCTCATTGAATAAATGTGTGTTGAAAAATAAATTAATGAATTTAAAGAATATCATAATATCTATGATGGTATATAATGCTACATTATGAAATTTTAGAGATGCTAGATTAGGGGTCTAACTTATCCAAAATTATTTTCAACATTAATTAAAATAATTATTTCAATGATCTGTATAAAAGGAGAAAGAGTAAATTAATTTGTTTGCATCCATTGAAGTACAGGAAAAAGAAAAAATTAGAGCGTAAGTTAATTTGATTAAGCATCTACTATGTACAGGCACTTTGCTGGCACAAATACATTTTCTCATCCATTCGTTCATTCATTCAACAAATATTCAGAGTGCCTACTATGTTCTAGCAACTATTTTAGAGATACATAGTAAACAGTGGGAAAAAAAGATAAACCCTGCATTCATGGAGCTTATATGGGAGACAGGAAGAAGTAGGCAGGGAGACAATGAGATAGAAAGTAAACAAGAAATATAAGTAAAATATAAGAAATAGTGCTAAGAAGTATACCAGGAAACGAATATGAAATGTCATAAGGGCTGAAATGTTAGATTACAGAGGTATGGAGAGCCTCACTGAGAAAACAAATTTGAGTAAAGACCTAAATTAAGTGAAGGTGATGGCTGTGTATCTATCTGAAGGAAAACAAAAGATAGAGCAGGTAAGGCAAGAACTGAGAAAGTTATTTTAGATTTATCAACATGGAGGTCATCATGATTTTTCAGTAGAGAGGTAGAGGTGAAAATCTGAAGTGGGTTCAAGATAGAATGGGAGGAGAGAATTTGGCAAAGGCAAGTCTAGTTTAATATTCTCAACAACTCTGTGAGGTAAGTAGTTGGAGTTCATTTATTGATTAAATTGAAGCTCGAACATGTTAAATAATTTGCAAGAGGCAGAGCCAGGATTCTAATTCAAGCCAAATCTATTTTCCCAAAAGCTCTCCAATTTATCAAATTGTTTTTGGCAATTGTGATAATCAATGCCAGCTCCACTGCATGATAAACAATTGTTTAATAATTGATATGTAACCGATCATTATTTCAGAAAAAAAAAATATGGTTAACTAGAAAGCCATTAAATGAATGACTACATGAAGCCATGGACATTGGTTCCAACATTTGGTAAGGTACACAATTCAACAAAGAATAAGTGTCCTACACAAATACTTGCTCAACAATGTAATCAGATTATAAGGTATTCAGGCATCCTGCATGCAAAACATTAAAGTAGATTCTACCCATAAGATTAAGAGTCAGTCAGGCTTAGGACCTACTCTTTCAAACTAAGAGGAATTACAAATTAGAGTATTATAATTAGATAGTTTTTTAGGTGCTTTTTTATGTTTTCATTCTTCAGGAGTGTGCGTGTGTGTGTGTATTTACTTTCCTGTAGATTAGATTGTTTTGCTGGTTTTACGTACTTGTAATACTTAGAAAATGTGGCAAGGGGATCCAGTTTTACAAGGATGATATATATGGCAGAGATAAAGTAGAAGAATGTTTTTTGTTACAAAAAAATTTCAAACATAAAAAATAGGCAGACAGAATTGTATAACAAATTCCATGTGCAGCAACAGTTACTGGTTCATGACTAATTTTGTTTCTATCCTCACCTACCTCCCTCTCTCACTGTCAGATTATTTTGAAGTAAATAACAGACATCATGTTACATTATCTGTGTATATGTTGGTGTGAGTAGATTTAAAAATAAGTCACATGGCTTACTTACACGGTAAGAAGGTAAAAAACATTTAAATTCATCATCTTCATTTGGCAGTACCCAAGTTCAAGATACTATTATAAGAATAATAGTATCTATGTTAGATGACCACATGGACTGAACAAATTCAATCTTAGAACATGCATGTTTTTTTATTGTGGTTCTATGTTCAATTCTTTCCTATTATGGTCCCCTGTTCTGGCCAGTTTTATCTTCTCATTCTCTTTCATTAATACCACATTCAAACTCCTGTTTGTCTCTCTCAGGTCTAGAATACCACTGCCCTTCATTCAAAACCAACACCTCTCTTAAGTTTCAGCTCAAGTACAACGTCCTTCAAGAAGTCTTCCTGGAGTAGTTCAACTTCTCCATTTCTAAAATCCTATTGCTGTTACAGTTTAAACTTCACCATTCAAGACTTTACTACATATAATCTCCTATGTTTGCTTTTCCAACTTGATATAATGCCAAGAATTATAATTTATAATTGATTTATAGTTTAAACGTCATACCACCTGCAACAGAACTAGTTATGTAGCAAGTGTTCGATGAATATGTATTAATTTATTAATGGATTTAGTGGATCCAAGTATTTACCTGGGGCTGCAAATGTTGGGTTGAGTGAGTGTTTTAGCATGTAATATATTCATTTAAATGTTCTAATTGCTAAACTTCTCCTAAAGAGAAATTTACTAATAGCCTAGAGTTTGCTCTTACATTTTTAAAAATCAAGACTCTAATTTAAACTCTTCAAGATGTGAGATTTACCTAATCATGATAATACTCCTAACTTAGTTTTCTTTGGTATTTATTTTTGTGAAGTCTCTGAAAGTTATCTTTTTAAGAACTACCAGGAGCACTTGAATGGAAAACTGAATGTTCTCTCTTGTTTCAAGAGAGTTCATCACAAATGCTGAGCTGGGGACAGTCCCTAAAATAGCACTACTCAATCTTTTGCATTTGTCTTGCAAGGCATTTGAAAATGGAATATTTTTATGTGCTGAACCAATTTGATTTCTCTATATGATTTGCCATTCATATTTTTTTCTTTTTCCACTCAAGACTGTGATTTTAATAGTGATGATATGTAATGACAAACATGTGAATAAAAGTGATTTGAAATATATGTCATTATTATTCTTGACAGAAACAATATGCTGCTACGAAATTTTGGTATCAAAATTTCCTCCATGATAATATTAGGAAGAAAATAAGCTCTCTATCTCGACTATTTATTAAACTATCTGGAGTAGGTTTTGACAACCTTCAGTGATGATCATTTCCTAGACTAGACGCTTCTACATAGCAAATTCCTTTCAGGCATTTCAACTTTTGTTTAGCCTTTTATCCCCTGATAAAAGGGGATATTTGGATATTAATACTACCTAATATGTATGTGCTTCTTAAGTGCTTGATGGGATAAATTATTGGAGTTATGATGCTAATTGATGCTAATTTCATGAAGGGGCAGAAAAGAAAATACCCTTTATAATAATATATGGAGGAAAATACTCTTCAAATGAGCTGATCACATGCCAACTTAAATTTTAATCCACAGTAAAAGAAAATAAGTAGGGTAAAGAGGAGGTTGTAAGCTCCCATTGCACTCTTCTCAGATTCTAGAGGGCCTGGATATCGACACTGAACAAACCCATATCTCAGTGTCTAGAGGAAGTAGAGAAATAGCTCCGTGGCTCAGAATCATTAAAAGAAACAGTAACACTTAAAGTGGACTGAGTGCTTACTACGCCCAATCACTGCCCTAAGAGCTTCGTAGTAATTACCTCATTTTCACTTCATCACAAAACTATGAGATGGATATCATTTTATGTCCACATTGCTGGGGAGGAGTTGACAGCCTCAGGGCATTCACCCAGAGCCTTCACACTTAGCTTTCCTTCACACTGCCTCTCTGTTATTTTAAGTTTCTCTCCAAAAAATACTTTATCTCCTTAAGACCTTGTCTTAGCACTTATTCTCCAATATATGTCATGGCTGATATCCCAATCTCCAGTGGCCAAGTTTCCAAAAACTGCTCCTGTAACTAGTTAAAGTAAGACCATTCCTTTACAGGCTATCTTAATGCAATGGTGGCCTTCCGTGTTACCCTTCCAAACTGTCTTTCCAGGTGAAAGTTTTTATCTTCTGATAATATAGGTATTGCTATCAAACATGGGTCTTAGTCCCAGAACAGGGGTGTCCAATCTTTTGGCTTCCCTGGGCCACGTTGGAAGAAGAAGAATTGTCCTGGGCCACACACAAAATGCACTAACACTAATGATAGCTGATGAGCTAAAAAAATTTTTTTAGGCCGGGCACGGTGGCTCAAGCCTGTAATCCCAGCACTTTGGGAGGCCGAGACGGGCGGATCACGAGGTCAGGAGATCGAGATCATCCTGGCTAACACGGTGAAACCCCAGCTCTACTAAAAAAAAAAAAAATACAAAAAACTAGCCGGGCGAGGTGGCGGGCGCCTGTAGTCCCAGTTACTCGGGAGGCTGAGGCAGGAGAATGGCGTGAACCCGGGAGGCGGAGCTTGCAGTGAGCTGAGATCCGGCCACTGCACTCCAGCCTGGGTGACAGAGCGAGACTCCGTCTCAAAAAAAAAAAAAAAAAAAAAAAAAAAAGAAAAGAAAAAAATTAAATTGCAAAAAATATTATAGTGTTTTAAGAAAGTTTACGAATTTCTGATGAGCTGCATTCAAAGCCATCCTGGGCTGCATGCTGCCCACAGGCCACGGGTATGACAAGCTTGTCCTAGTGCTTTAGCTCAGTCTTCTCTTCCCTATCTGAAATGAAAGTGTAATGTCTGAATTTAACTTTGTTCCTTGTCAGAATGTAGGCAACCTGCCTGTTGCCCCATGCGTAGCTCCCCTCATAGGCGCTTGCAGTATTACCTAATTCCTGGTGCCGTGGGGCCCAGGACCCAGCCAAGTTGGTTCTGCTCCTCTGTTCACTCAGCTTCCATGCTCATAGACAGGAAAATCCCTCCCTGAGTCTGGCGTGGTTTCTTTCTCCCCCAAGAAATAAATAAGCTTTCAGAAATCTGACTCCAAATCCAAAACGGATGACAGTTTCGAATTTGATATTCCCACAGCAGAAGTGTTATTCTTGAATGAAACTAAAGGTTTGTGTCCAACTGTAATATAATGAACGCATCCTCTAGCATTCCCCAAACAGATGACTTTGAACGAATCAAGCCAGCAGGGCCATCCTTAGATACCTACGAGCAGTGGGGAAATGTGAGTGCCAGTCCCTCTGGTATTGCCCCTTTCTCACTTTCTTCCTCTATTCTGTTCCCACTCCACAAAAGAAAAGTCCAGACACTGCCAGATTTGGCACCTCAATCAGATCTGACCTTTTGGGGAGTTGTACCTCAACAGAAACTTATTTTCTCCTCTCCATTTCACTCAAAACCAACGAACAAAACAATGGCCCCTGCCTTTTACTCAATCAATCTGCCTCTGACAAACAAATCCACATTACAGTGGCAATTACAACAGCTTCATGTTTTATCCTTCTTGATAACAGCTATATATTTAATGAGGACACTCGGGAAGTAAATAACATAAGCGAAAATAATGTATTTTTAGTTTTGACGTTTCAGGAAATGTGATAAAACATAAGTGAGAATCAGGACAATTTTTCTTAGGCTTCTAAATGATACCAACTGGAAACAGCCCTATGGTTTGGCCTTGTAGCTATGCATCCAAATTTCATCAAAAGATCCACCTCATTAAGTGAAGAAAAATGATGTTTCTTGAGCACTTACTCTATGCCTATGCACTACGAGTTTTGCACGTGCAATTTCATTCAATTCCTAATAACAGTCCTGTGCTGTGTGATGGGTGTTATTATCCCCATTTTACAGTAAAAGAAACCGGGGCTCACCAAGAGTACACAGATCCAATTTCTCTCCACTAAGTAGTAAAACAAGAATTGCACGTTAGGTGTGCCTCCCTCCCAACCATGGTCTTTATTCACATTGTTCCTAAGGTTGGACTCCCATTTTTTTGTAATCTTTTGGCAGCTACCACTCTCTGTAAATATCATCCCTTATCAAATTGTCTGTAATAATACTGGCTCCACTGAGGGGTGCTTTCCATCTTTAGTACCCAAAGTGCTGATGGCAAATGAGCAAAATAGAATTATTTAGGTTGTTGGGGATTCTCCTGATGGGTACTAAAAGGTTATACTAAATGAAAGTAAAGCTTATGTTTCAAGTACAAAGTGGAATGCAGGCAATGGTTCCAAAGGAAAAGGGAGTTCTCTTTCCTATGACTAGGGCATGGGGAGGGCAAGAGAGTAGTTGTGGTTCCGTAAATGGCAAGAACTCACTGAAAAGATAACAGTCTCTGATGCAAGAGTATTGTCCCTGTGTGCTGATGGGCTGATCACAAGAAGCTAGCGCCTTGGGAAGGATGACAAAAAAAAAAAACCAAAACTCCCAAGTGCTTGAGGAAGCAACAACCATGTTGAATCCTAATGGCTACTGCTACCAGAGGAGCTGCAACTCCGCTGTGCCCGAAGGCAGTGCCACAACTCCACGTCAGGGCTCTATGTCTCATTTATTCTCCATTAGTCATGACGCCTTTTTCCAAAATGTCACAGTGGTTAGTGATATCCCTTGTTCCTTCCCCTCCACTGCCAGCTGAGCCAGGCTCTGCAATCTCAGGTTTGAGAGCTCGTGGAGGTGGTACTCTAAGACCAAACTCCTCTCTCATTTCCAGTACTGTCAACCTAGGTATGAATGAGATTCAACGCTAGTGAATGGAATGTCGTTACCTCTGTGCCACTGCAAAACTTTCATAACACCGGTCACTTCTGTCACCACATGTTAAAGTCTTTTATTAATATAAACACACACACACACACACACACACACACACATATCTCTTTCTGTCATGATCACCCATAAATCATGGTGGCTGGATTGGAATGAACTTTCCAATGAGTTGCATTGTGATACCAAGCCATCTGTCCTTTCCAGCTCTCCAGCTGTTGTTCAGTCTAGCTCACTTCATTTCATGCCATCTTCACTTTATTCTTGGGGCTTCCTCCATGTCTTTTCTCCCTGCACTTGTACTTCCTCCAGGTTCACCTCCATCCAGCAGCCAAGATTTCATATGTCCAAACATCAGAGTTCGTTAGTGGAGTGTGGTTGTTTCCAGATGGATCCTCAGCCTTCATGTAAATCAGTGGATATGTCAGGTATAGGGGGTAGGGAGGAGTCCTAAGGCAGAACTGTGTCCAACATGTTCATGGAGGAAAATAAGGGGGTCTTTGTGGCTCCAGAAGAGTGACTATAAAGAAAAATAACAGGATTAAAGTGGGTTACCAAGAGAATGAGCAGGGACCAATTGAAGGAAGTATAACTAACTCATAAGAAAGTTTGATGCAAACTGAGAAAACATTTCTGATGTTCTCTTTGCCCACTGGAGAGCTTTACACTGTGCCATGGTGCTTTACATACTGGATTTGATTTACCAGTTTTTACTACTTCAGGGGACTGAAGATTATGGTATTAATTAGTACTGCTCACCAAATGTTTCTGGTTCTCCATCAGAATACATGGTAGGATTGAGCTTGCTTTCTCCCCGTGTAACCTCTGGTAGGAGTGATGTATGTCACCTCCAGGTGGAAGCTTTATGAACTAGAGCAAAATTCACTATGGTCTCTTTCCACCTGTGTGGGCAAACAAGAACCTTCAAGATGAGGTCTGCTCCATCAGCCTGCATCCTGGAGTAAGCACACATGAATGAGGGTCTCTGGTCAACTCACGATGGGCAAGTCATATGAATAAGAAATAAATCTTTGTGACTGAAAGTCAGTAAGATTTCAGGATTGCTTGTTATCACAGCATAACTTATTCCAACCTGACTGACAGAGAATGTATAGAGTTTATTTGTGTTTTTAATAGTAAGTAGATATGGAAGAAAATCTAAGGAGTCAATCTGCATTCGAGTTATCTTAGTAAATTAGCTAATTAATACTATATTCATCCTACCAATTGTAATAAGCTACAAAATTACATTCAAATGTTATGTCCTAAAGCTATGTTATATTTTATGTATGTTGTATTTCATTAGCAAAATTGATTGTAACTTCCATATAACTGAAAGTTTTAGGCAAAAAAAATTAATATTCTTCTCAAATTACATAATTTCAAGTGACAGCAGTAAAAACACCACAAAACAGGTATATTGCTAGCTCCTTTGGGAACCCCAGGATCACTTGAAGGCCTCTTCTACCTAAAAAAACAAGTGGAGTTTCATGCCGTGTTTATAAGCAGTCACTGAATCAATCACATTGGGGTAATTTTGGATCTTTCAACTCTAAAATTGGAACAGATTCAGAATACTACAATAAAAAATTTCCCTGAACCCAGCTAAAAAAATATGATAGCGACCATTTTTAGGTGATCTTTTAAGCAGACAGACACAATGATTCACACTGAATAAGGGAAAAATTCTGTCTTTCATGTTACAAATGAATTCTTCCTTAATTATGTTAAAGCAGACATACACACGCACACACACGCACACACATACACACACATTCTTACAAACATTTAGATGGATTTTCCGTTCCCAGCAATTAGATTATGGTATTCATTTGTGTTGTGTCCTTTGATGCTGCCTAGAGGTTTTTTTCATCATTCCTTGGCTGGTGTGAAAGCATGTCCTTTAACCATTTTTTTCATCAAGGGTAAAGACAAGCTAGTATTGATGTTTACTCATTACAATCCCTTTAGATTTTAAAAACAATTTCCATTTATAGTATGAAACTAGCAGATTCACACCGTAGGAGTCTGTTTCTTTTTATAGTCCCCATGGCCTTTGGCAGGGGATGGTGTCCATTTGCAAATGGTCTGCTTTGTGCTATCTCTCTGCTTAGTCTATAGAAATTTTCCACTAGAAGAACCGAAAGACCAGAAAGAGCTCCTTTTCTCTCTGGGCGGGCAGCAATGTAGACAGCAGACAGAGTATGGAAGCTGAGTGTGTTTTGGCAGGGAGCCATGTTAGGAGACAGTTCTTGGCTACATCGAGAGCTGCTCTGTATTTATCTGTGATGGAGAGATGTGTAAATCATAGATCCTGCAGAAGTGCTTACACATAGTAGTCACCTTGTAAAAATGAGTGACTCTATAGCTTTTATTTGACATTGTTCTTATATAGACATATGACCAAACTCCAGTGAAAATACCAACTTAAAACACAGCTGTGACATTCGCTTTTATGCCTTTGGAAAAATCATCTCATTGCTTCTCTGACAACTTACTTCCAGGATGTTTGTCTTTTTCTTCTTCTTCTTTCAAATTCCTCCTTCCTTTGCTTTTGTATTTGACCTTTAAAACTAGAGGGTTAGTGGAAAGAAATAATCTTCATGTCTCTAATGCATGAGATTATGTTTCTAAATGTTTGAATAGTGTTTATTATTATAATTATTGTACTATTATCATAGAACAGATAGGAGTTTGAACTCTAGACCAAGATTTTCTGGGATTCCTTATTCCCCCCTACTCTATGGTTGTGCATTTTAGCAAGTATCTTTCCTAATATATTCATGCGTTCCTGTAAAGATAAAATTATTTAACATATATAAAATTTTAGGACAGAGTCTGGAACATAAGAACCTCTATTTATGTGTGTTTCATTGTTACTCTTAGAAAAAGTAACACCTTATTGCAGAGCATCTAAGTCTAATACAATCCAGTGCAAGAAAAGATAATTACAGTGGTAAGTTCATACTGAGAATCCCCAAATTTTTCACCATAAAAGACTCAATTACAGACCCCACGCTGAGAGAGCCACTACTTCAACAGAGAAGTTAAACAGCACTCGGCCCATAAAAACCTTGCCTTATCTAACTAATAAACCCTGAATTTTAATGTCCAGATCAGCTTTCACCACAGTCCTCTGGCCATGGCACCTTGGAAGGTCATTGAAAGAAAGCCTTCATCTCTGCAGCCCCATCTTGTCATAATTCTCAGAGTATATTAAATTAACACCACGACCAACTCTAAGGACCTATACACCCTTGGCAATGCAACAATCCACAGAATAAAATCAGCAGAGAGTCCCCACCAAAGTAAATGTCACACCTATTAGTGAATATTCTTCCCCAGTTCTATACGATTCCTTCAGCTACTATCTTATAATGTAGTAGACTCTGAAACCAGACTGCTTGGGTTAGAATCCTGGCTCTAACACTTACTACTATGTGATGATGAGCAAGTTAGCTACACTCTCTGCACCTTAGTTTTCTCCAATATAAAATGAAGATGGCTACAGCACTTAACTTTTAAGGTTGTTGTAAATGCGTATGAGTAAATATATGTGAAGTGCTTAAACCAATGCTTGGCACATAGTAAACATTCAACTATTGTTATTAATACTGGCTATTATTAGATTAAATTATGAAATTAACATTTTTTAGAATCGAATATGTAATGGCCATTTCATATAGTTCAACATAATATTATATGACCCTTCCATAGGTTGTCTGCAGGCACCTGGCCAAACTGGAGTTGATGAATCTTTTCCTGGGGATTTTAGGACCAAAAGAATGGTAGGACCAAAAGTTAGGACCAAAAGAATGGTAGTTGATCATGAAAGAGGTAACATTCCAGTCATTAGCAACAATATTTCCCACCATATAGAGCAGTAGTCCCCAACGATTTTGGCACCAGGGACCGGTTTTGTGGAAGGCGATTTTCCCACAGACAGTGTGGGGGTGGGGATGGTTTCAGGATGAAACTGTTCCACCTCAGACCACCAGGCATTAGATTCTCATAAGGAGCACACAACCTAGACTATGCGCAGTTCACAATAGGGTTTGCTTGCACTCCTATGAGAATCTAATGCCTCCGCTGATCTGACAGGAGGCGGAGCTCAGGCGGTGAAACTTGCGGGACTGCCGCTCACCTCCGGCTGTGCGGCCCAATTCCTAACCCACCAGAGACCAGTACCGGTCCGTGGCCTGGGGGTTGGTGACCCCAGATGTAGAGAGAGCCAGTGGGAAACACTAACAAGAAGGAAAGAGGGTGGGGGTAGAGAAAGACAGACAAAGAAATTAACCTCACAAGCAGAGCAGAGACGAAAGACAATGTTTTGGTGGCTTTTGAGACCTAATTCTTTTTTGTTTTTTAGTAATTTATTCCTTTTTAATGCTGAGTAGGATTTCATTTTGTGGCTATAACATTATTTATTTATCCATATACTTATTGATAAACATTTGGATTAACTCCAGATTGTAGACACCATGAATACATTTGCTATGATAATTTCTGTACATGTTTTTGTGTAGACACGTGATACTCAATTCTAACGAGTTGTCTGCAAGGCTCAACTGCAGTTTCACACCTGGGTTATTCTGAGATAACTCAGTAAACAAGTGCTTCCAAAAAATAAGCTTTTTGTTTAAACTCTTTCAAAGAAGTTTTCTCTTTCTTAGAACCAAGGATCTCCTACAAATACATTGTGTTTACAAGATTAAAAGAATTGCATGTATCTTGAAGGGTTTTTTGAGTGTATTAAAGGAATAGGCACAATGTTTATGAAGATTCATTCAAATATCTGACACAAGAGAAAACATAATAAAACTGGCCTCCATTAATTCTATTACTGTAATCTAAGTAATCTGGCATACATGTTGTCAAAGACATAGGTTATATGGAGATCAGGTTATACCATATGAGATGTAATGTGATTCAAGATAGTTGGAATAACTCTTTCTGCTTGGTTATTTTTCTGTCTGACTTCCAAGAAAGCACATTTTTAAGTTCTAGCTCTGTCAAAGCTTTTCAACTACAATATTTTTTACATAAATTGATCAGGTCTTAATTTATGAAATGAAATTAATCCAACCCCAAAATGTGCTCACTTTAAGACTTTGTTCCAACCCATCTAAACTTTCTTTTTTAGATTCTGACTAGTTTCTTATTTCTGATCTCTCCTTTCATGTTTTATGTTGGGTAGCCAAGTTTTCTACCCCTAGAATCCTTAGGCAACTCCATCCTCACATGTATTTTGCCTTTCTCACTGTCCTGGCTTCTAACCACTAGCATTCTATTGGAATTAATAATGGCATTTAGCGAGGTCACTAGATACAAGGTCAATATTATGTTTCAAATCAATTTTATGTTTACTATGAGGTGGCTTATTTCATGTGTCAACTTGAGTAAATCATAGGATGCCCAGATATCTGTTTCAACATTATTTCTGAATGTGTGGGGGCGTGTTTTGGGATGAGAATAGCCTTTGAGTTGGAGAACTCAGTAAAGTCGAATCCCCTCCCCAATGTGAGTGGGCATTATCCAGTCCATGGAGAGCCTGAAGAGGACAAAAGGCAGAGGAAGGAAGAATTCTCCTCCTCTCCTTTTTTTTTCCCTCACTGGTTGAGGTGGGGCATCTCCCCTCATCTTCCCCTGCCCATGGCCTGGGACTTACACCATCAGCTCTGCTGCTTCTCCAGCCTTCAGACTCAGACTGCATGACACCCCGGCTTTCACCAGCATGCAGATGGCAGATCATGACTTCTCGGCCTCCACAAGCACGTGAGCCAATTCCTCGTAATAGATTTCTGTCTCTCTCCCTCTGTGTGTGTGTGTATGAATACATAGAGAGAACAGAAACAATAGAATCTATATACACATATATATGCATACATATACAACTATGTATATATTCATATACACACCTATATCTGGGTATATATGTGTGTGTATATATGTTTGTGTATATACATGTTCATATATGTATATGTATACATGCATACATGTGTGTATGTATACATATATGCACACATATGCATGCATACATATATGCACACATATGTATATGTGTATATACATATATGCACACATGTGTATGTGTATGTATACATATGTGTATACATATTTATGTGTGTGTGCATATGTGTGCACATATGTATATGTGTTTACACCTTGTGTGAAAACTTTACATATGCTTACTTATACGCATATACAGCAACCTTAAAAGTTAGGTGCTGTAATCATCTTTATTTTATATAGGAGAAAACTAAGGCACAGAGAGTGTGGCCAACTTGCCCATATACATACTCACACATATATATTTAAATATACATATATAATATATATTCATATGTATATATGAGTATGAATATATCTATTATATGTGTACTTATATAATACATATGTTCATATGTACATGAGTATGAATATATGTATTATAAATGCACACATATAATATATATTCATATGTATATTTGAGTGTATACGTGTGAGTGTGTGTATATATCTATATGTGTGGGCATATATATATATATAATTGGTTCTGTTTTCTGAAGAACCCTAACAGCAACATACCATCAACAAATATGTAGAAAATAAATTTAAGAAATGACACATTTACAATAGCAGTATAAAATAGAAAACACCTAATAAATCTAATTTTAAAAATTAATACACTCTCTATACAAACACTACATAACATTTTTTAGAAGAAAAAACATCTAATCGCATAGAGGGATATATCATGTTCATGATCTTGGAAGATTCACTATCAATTTCTCCAAATTGATCTAAAGAGCCAATGTAAACCTTCCTCCCCAAAAGTGCCAAATTATATTTTATAAAAATATATCAACTTTTTCTAAATGACGAAGAGTAACTAAGACAACCTAAAAGAAAAACAAAGATGGAAGACTGACAAGGTTTATAGCAAAGCTATAGTAATTAGACCAGTGTAGTATTGGTACAAGAATGGAAAATGTCTGGAAGAGAAAGTCCAGAAACAGAACAAAAGACAAGTCACATACAAGGACACTTGACTTACAACAAAAGTGATACTTCAAAATAGTGGGAAAAGGACAGGTTTTTCAATAATAATGCTGAGTCATCTGATAATCATATGGAGTCAAATGAAGGCTTACTCCTTACTAGCAAACACCACAAACAAAAGTTAATTCCAGCTAGAGTGTTGATCTAAATGTGAATGGTGAAACAATAAGATTTCAAGAAAGTAGCATAAGAGACTATCTTCAAGACTTTTCAATTGACAATGATTTCCCAAACAAAACATAAAAGTATTAATCATAAATTGAAATTAAGACATTCTGTTTATCAAAAGAAATCTTTAAGAGATTTAAGAGGTTAGATACACTGGGAGGAGATATCATCTGAAATGCTTATACAATAAGTATCACCTATGCCAAATATAGAAAGAATTCCTCAAGTGAAAAATGGGTAAAAGTCTAAGCCGTTTCATAAAAGAGGATAAACTAATTGCCAACTAATATAGAACAACATGTTATTCTCATTTGTCATGAAGGATATACAAAATAAAACAAGATAATACTATACATTCTAAATTATGTCAATTTAGAATAGCTAAAATTAAGAAGATGGACAAAACCAGTGATCGTGAAGATATGGAAGAACTGGAAATCTTGCATACTACTGGTAAGATTGCAAATTGGAAAAAACCTTTTGGAAAACTGTGTAGCAATGGCTAATAGTAGGAGGGGACTTTTAATGCGCTCATAATATTCTATTTCTTGATCTGTAGGGTGGTTGCTCATCAAGCAAGGGTACCCCCTTGTGATTTGTGCAAGTATCAGTATGTATGTCATTTTTAAATGAATACGTATTTATTTAGTTTTTCTTTTACTAGCCATGCTATTTTCATATGTTGATTAGGTATTTAATGGTAAATTGATGGTAAGTCTAATATTATTTCTTATTTTCAGTGACAACATCTCAACAGTGAATATTTGATCTTACAAAAAAGTATTATGGCCAAATTAGAAAAAAATGCATATGCTAACTTTTTACAATAGATATGACTGCATTTTAACTTTAGCAATGCTATAATCCTCAGAAACTACATCTGCAAGGAGCATCAAAGCAAAAGTTTTTTTTTAAGTTGACAAAAATGTTCTTTGATCTCTAAGACTATATAAATCCGTCAACAAACATTTATTGGACTCCTTTCATATATAACGTGGGGTACTATACAAAATTCAAAAAAGGACAGACATGATCTCTTCCTAGGGAATATGAATTCAAATTTGGAAAAACAAACTGCACTCATGTACTCAAAAATATATGTATTATTATCAATCCAGTGTATTAAATGATGATACTAAACTAATAGTACAGATTGCAAAGAAGAAGAAAGCATTGTACCTGGGGTCTGGTCAAGGAACACTTTCTGAAGGAAGTAATTTAAGCAATATTATAAAGAATATATTTAGGAGACATTAAGCACCAAAGGCTAATGTTTAGGTATGATTGAATGTTTAAAATGAAATTCTAATTGAATAAATCAGTGTTGGATACAGGTTGTGTAAGACTAAGGAGAGTGGGAATCACTAAAGGTTTTGAGTCAAGAAATGATATGATTTCTTCATTCGATGAAAAGTGAACCACTCATTTCTCCCATAACACATAGCTTAATCTAATTCTGATTTGTTCTTCCTATGCTTAAGTTGCCCATTGCATAGTAACTCGTCCTTTTGAAGGAAAGCATCGGTTAACAGTCATATTTATTTCTTCTGGAACATCCAGATTAGAGCCTTACACACAAATACCACTCAATAGTTGTGTGCTAAATAAATGAATCAATCAATATCAATAAAGACAGCTAAAAAAGAGATACATATTGATCAACATAAAATGAAATACAATAAATTTAGATTTGAGGCAACAGAAAGAGGCTTACACATCAATGAATTCATATTCATAACTTAGAAAATCATAGTATCTAGAATCATATGTTGTATTAGCTCTAATAAGTTAATTGTGAAATTATGAAACTAAAAAGAGATAACTGGAAATGAAAGATTTTTAAAAAGCAAAACAGGTTGCTAGTGACCACGGGAAAAAAAAAAAAAAAGACCTTGAGTTGTCTGCGTGATCTAATAGAGAGCTTAAAGAAAATCAAGAGAATCAGAGATTGAAGAATTTCCAGTGCCTGAGATGGTAGTAGATATTAAATGCTTTATATATTTGGGACCAGCTCCTTTAGGGCCAAGGAAGTTGAAATTTATATATACTCACCATAATTGTAATTACTTTTGTTGGAAATTAATAGATAAATCTAGTATTGCAATTAGTTTGGGAAGTCATCAGATGAAACATGCTCCGTAAGAAGCAGCAAATTATATACATTCAACCAGTTAGCTGTATTCAGCCTCTAATCATTACCACTGAAAATATTCTAACATATGCAATAAAAAAGGAAACATTCATTTTTCTTATAGCTTTTAACTAACTTAATGATCTTTAACGTGGCTTCTGGTGTATTTAAATCAAGTGGCACTGCCATGTAGCTTTCACAAAACAGACCTGAGTAAATCCTGTCTCCTTGACCAGGATCGAGTTTCTTTGACTTTTAGCCTACCAATGTTGAAGAGGGCATGAACTGCACTAATGTATATACAGCACTCAGTATAATATCTACCTCATAGTAGGTATTCAATAAATGTTCATTTTTTCTTCCATTTATGCTAAACCAGGTAAAAAATAAGTTAACATATCACAGACCATGTAAAGATTTGTATTTTCTAAATAGATATTTTGCTTTCACATCACTTTGTGACCCTTCTAAGCAAATATTCTTGTGCATAATAAGATCAAGTTATCGTTGATAATTAAATTATTATGATGAAAATTGTCTTCCATAACTTGACATACAGTCTTTCTCTCATGTTGAACTTTTTAGAATCGCACATATTCCAAATAGGTGTACTCTTTTTGGGGAGTCAAACGCATAATCCCATATCACGAACATCAAAGCAACTACCACAGAACCTTAGTCACTTTAGAGAATTACATCAGGAAGCAGAAACTACAGTTGGGTACCATGTTTAATGTTATATAGGATATAAAAAAAATTTCTGATGAAAGTCAAGTGTCTGTATTACCACACATGTATACATAGATAGAGTAGTGAATCGAATATCAAATTAGTCTTAATATCATAAAATTGAGTATGGCTGGTTGACTCTTGAAGTCAATGTGCAAATTGCAATTACCAAAAGGGGAACCATGGGATATATTTCTAGCAGGAAAACAAACTCTCTAGCTTGGTGCTTTGGCTTTTATCGGATTCAGTGTGCTACCCATAGTCAGTAATTACAAAGCCATAATTGTGCAGGTTTCTAAATGTCATAAGCCTAATTTGTATCTCACCTAATTAGCCATTATATTATAGACTACTTTTTCCATTGATGTTTTGGTATAAATAAATAAATAAATAGTTATTAGGAAATGAGCTAACATACTGCCTGGTAAATTCTGAGATCGTTTATATGCTGTGTTTTCTTCCAGGTCAAGCATTTTTAATGTAATTACTCATAATATGTATAGCAAGAGCTCCACTTATTATGTTCAATAAACAAGCTGAGCCATAATCTATTAAAACATCAAACTTTAAATTATAGCTTATTCATAGTTATTAATGGAACAGTGTAAGCACTCCCCTTCCTGCTTGTGTTTATAATAGTCCATTCTAATACAACTGTCTAAAGCAGCATGAGCTTTGTCTAAGCAGACTGTCAGTTATGTGGGAGGTTTCTTTTTTCCCTTCCTCTCTCTCTTTCCTTGACTGCTGTTGTTTGATAGATGCTGTGTGAGGGAGGATGTGTTGTTTGGTTGATGTGTGGTTAGTAAAGAAAGTACTGCCTTCTCAAATAAATGACAGAAATTCCTTCCTGACAAAAGAAGCGAACATTAGAAATGAACTCTCCAAAAGTACTTCCAGTAGATAAACAGACCACAACCTTATAAAAAATACCTTGATTTCTCTATGATGAAAAGTGTCCATTAGTCACCAATGAGAGATAATCCCTAGGTAAGAACCAATCTCAATTTTATGTGCTTCCATGCTGCCACTGAAAGTCAAACCTCTGAAGATGTTCACTTTGCTCATGTATGTTGGGTCTGCAAGTGAAAAATAAAATACATGTATAGCTACTTATATGTGAAAGACACAACTGCAATATTGTGTGGCACAATTGGAGAGGCAGGCAAACCTTCCTAAGAAAAACTGTGGATTTGGTTCTTAAAGAATCCTGGGCAGCATAGTGAGACCCCCGCCTCTACAAAATATTTAAAAAATTAGCCAGGAGTGGTGGTATGTACCTGTAGTTCTGCCTACTTGGGAGGCTGAAGTGGGAGGATTCCTTGAGCTGCAGTGAGCCCCAATCATACCATTGCACTCCAGCCTGGGCGACACAGCAAGACAAAATCAAACAAACAAACAAAAAATAAGTCTGCGTCTAGAAAATATGAACACCAAGTCAAACTCAAAGAGCAAGTTTTTAATGACAGCTTTATTAAGACATAATTCACGCCGGGCGCGGTGGCTCACGCCTGTAATCCCAGCACTTTGGAAGACTGAGGCGGGCGGATCACAAGGTCAGGAGATCAAGACCATCCTGGCTAACACGGTGAAAACCCATCTCTATAAAGATACAAAAAATTAGCCGGGTGTGGTGGCGGGCGCCTGCAGTCCCAGCTACTCGGGAGACTGAGGCAGGAGAATGGCGTGAACCCAGGAGGCGGAGCTTGCAGTGAGCGGAGATTGCGCCACTGCACTCCAACCTGGACGACGAGTGAGACTCCGTCTCAAAAAAAAAAGAAAAAAAAAAAAAGACATAATTCACATGTTACACAATTTACCCATTTCAAGTATACAAATCAGTGGTATTTTAGTATTTTTATATTTTAGTATTTTTAGTATTTTTATATTTATATTTTATATTTTTAAATTTTAGTATTTTTATATTTCTATAGCTTTTGGGGTACAAGTGATTTTGGTTACCTAGATGAATTGTATAATAGTGAAGTCTGAGATTTTCATGCACCTGTCACCTGAGAAGTGTACACTGCACCCAATATGTAGTTTTTTATCCCTCACCTCTCCTCCCAATAACCCCCCTTCTGAGACTCCAATTCCACTATACCCCTCTGTATGCCTTTGTGTACCCATAGCTCAATTCCCACTAACAAGTGAGAACATATATTTGGTTTTCCGTTCCTGAGTTACTTAGAATAATGGCCTCCAACTCCATCCAAGTTGCTGCAAAAGGCATTATTTTGTTCTTTTTTATGACTGGGTAGTATTCCATGATGTGTACATACCACATTTTCTTTATCTGCTCATTGATTGATAGGGACTTAGGTTGGTTCAACTTCTTTGCAATTGTGAATTGTGCTGTGATAAACTTATGCATGCAAGGTGTCTTTCTTACATAATCACTTCTTTTCGTTTGGTAGATACCCAGTAGTGGGATCGAATGGTAGTTTTGCTTTTAGTTCTTTGAGAAATCTCCATACGGTTTTCCACAGAGGTTGTACTAATTTACATTCCTACCAACAGAGTATAAGCATTCCCTTTTTACCACATCCACATCAACACCTATTGTTTTTTGACTTTTTAATAATGGTCATTCTCCACAGCCAGCAGTATACTAAATGGACAAAAGCTGGAAAAATTTCCCTTGAAAACTGGCACAAGAAAGGATGCCCTCTCTCACTCCTATTCAACATAGTATTGTAAGTCCTGGACTGATCAATCAAGCAAGAGAAAAAAATAAAGGCATCCAAATAGGAGGAGAGGGAGTCCAAGTATCCCTGTTTGCAGACGGCATGATTCTACATCTAAAAAAACTTCATAGTCTCATCCCAAGAGCCCCTTAAAGTGATAAACAACTTCAGCAAAGTTTCAGGATACAAAATCAATGTACAAACATTATTAGTGTTCCTATACACCAACAAGAGCCAAGCCAAGAGCCAAATCAGGAATGCAATTCCACTCACAATTGCCACAGAAAAGAATAAAATACCTAGGAATACAGCTAACCAGGGAGGTGAGGTGAAAGATCTCTACAATGAGAATTACAAAACTCTGCTCAGTGAAATCATAGACGACACAAACAAATGGAAAAACACTCTATGCTCATGAATCGGAAGAATCAATATTGTTAAAATGGTCAGAGTGTTTTTCCCAGAAGGTTTGCCTGCCTCTCCAACTGTACCACACAATATTTCAGTTGTGCCTTTCAGATATGGATTGTTATATATGTATCAATATCATTAAAATGGTCTAAAGCAATTTATACATTAAATGCTGTTCCTACCAAACTACCAATGACATTCTTCACAAAACCAGAAGAAACCGTCTTAAAATTCATATGGAACCAAAAAAGAGCCCGAATAGCTAAGACAATCCTAAGCAAAAAGAATGAAGCAGGCAGCATCACACTACCCAACTTCGAACTATACTACAGAGCTACAGTAACCAAAACAGCATGATACTGGCACAAAAACAGACACATAGATCACTGAAACAGAATTGAAAGCCCAGAAATAAGACTGCACACCTACAACCATTTGATTTTTGACAAAGCTGACAAAAACAAGTAATAGGGAAAGGACTACCTATTCAATAAATGGTGCTGGGACAACTGGCTAGCCATACACAGAAGATTAAAACTGGACCCCTTCTTTATACCATAGACAAAAATCAACTCTAGATAGATTAAAAACTTAAATGCAAAACCTAAAATTATAAAAACCCTGGAAGACAATAGAAACAATACCATTCTGGACGTGGGAACTGGCAAAGATTTCATGATGAAGATACCAAAAGCAACTGGAACAAAGCCAAAAATTGACAAATGGGATCTAATTAAACTAAAGAGCTTCTGCACAGCAAAATAAACTGTCAATAGAGTACACAGACAATCTACAGAATGGGAGAAAATATTTGCAAACTATGTATCTGACAAAAGGTCTGATATCCAGCATCATAAAAAAATTTACTAGAAGAAAACAACCCCATTAAAAAGTGGGCAAAGGATATAAACAGACAATTTTCAAAAGAAAACATACACGCAGCCAACAAGCATATAACAAAAAGCTCAATATCACTGATCATTAGAGAAATTCAAATCAAAATCACAATGAGATATCATTTCATACCAGTCATAATGGGTATTATTAAAAAGTCAAAAAATAACAAATGCTAGTGAGATTGCAGAGTAAAGGGAACACTTACACACTGTTGGCAGGAGTGTAAATTGGTTCAACCATTGTGAAAATCAGTGTGGTGATTTCTCAAAGAGCTAAAAATAGAAATACCATTCAACATTACTGGGTATATGCAAAGGAAGATAAATTATTCTATCATAAAGACACATGCACATGTATGTTCACTGCAGCACTATTCACAAGAGCAAAAACATGAAATCAACTTAAATACCCATAAACAATAGACTAGAGAAAGAAAACATGACCATATACACCATGGAATACTATGTAGCCATTAAAAAGAATTAGATCACGTCTTTTGCAGGAACATGGATGAAGCTGGAGGTCATTATCCTTAGCAAACTAATGCAGAAATAGAAAACTGAATACCCCATGTTCTCACTTATAAGTGGGAACTAAATGATGAGAACACGAAGACACAGAGGGGAACAACAGATACTGCGGGCCCACCTGAGTGTGGAGGGTAAGAGGAGGGAGAGGAGCAGAAAAAATAACTACTGGGTACTAGACTTAGTACCAGGGTGACAAAATAATCTGTACAACAAACCCCTAGACACAAGTTTATCTACATAACAAACCTTCACACATAGCCCTGAACCTAAAAAAAAGTTCTAAAAAATAGAAATAAAAAAAATAGTGGCCATTCTAGCTGGAGTGAGGTAGTCTCTCATTGTTTTAACTTGCATTTCCCTGATGATTAGTGATGTTGACCATTTTTTTCATGTTTCTTGGCATTTGTATGGCTTCTTTTGAGAAATGTCTGTTGATGTCATTTGCCCACTTTTTGGTGGGATTATTTTTTTCTTTCCGATTTGTTTGTATTCTCAAAGAGAAAATTTAAATTGCAATGTTTTAGAGTCTGAAACCTCTTGTGTAATTTTGCATAATGTCTGGTGTAAAATGAATAACATTATATATTACATGATTCTGGAAAGATTCAACAATTATGAATCTGATTACAAGGTGAAAGCAAGTTGCTGGAGAAATTGCAGAAGATGAGAAGCCATTTGAAAAATAACTGTGAAGGGTCTCAAGATCCAACCTTCCTTAAGTGTAATAAGAAAGCTTCTTCCCCTCCCCAAATACTTTCCCAATTCATTCCAAACACCAAAGGTCTTCTAAAAATTAAGTTATAGTAATTTAGTAAAAAGTAATAATATTTTTTAAACTTTCAAAAAACCATGTTTTCTGTAGGACAGGCAGTAATCAAGAGGACTAGAAGAGGCAGATAAACATTCACACATCCACACATGCAGACACATGTATAAAAGAAATGGAAGTGATTATCAACTGTTGTCATTATTCTTTGCTACCTAGGATTCTCATTTAGATAATAAAATGGAAAGTGAGGTTGACATATCAATATCTAGAAAGAAGAATGAAATTAATGATGTTTAGAAAATGGTTTTGGTTTTCAATAAAAATAAATTTTGCAGCAATGGGTAAAATATTTAAGCTGGGTTTTTTTTAAAAAACTAATTCATCAGTCCTGGGGTTGTTTCTTTTCTTATATACCAGATTCAGAATGTTAACTGACATTGTAGAGAACTCCTAATTCTGTCATTGATTTAAAATCTGTCTTGTTTCATTTTTCCATTTAACAGAACCTTGGTGTATTAGTCAGGGTTCTCTAGAGAAACAGAATAGAATGTGTCTATAGTATATAGAAAATGATTTGTTTCAAGAAATTGACTCACATAATTACAGAGGCTGACAAGTCCAAGATCTACAGGGTGGGCCAGCAGGCTGGAGACCCAGAAAGCAGGCAATGTAGCCATTCAAGTTCAAAGACCGTCTGCTGGAAGAGTTCCCCCTTCTTCTAGGAAAGGAACTGATTCTACTATCTACATTGTGGAGGGTAATCTGCTTCCCTCAAAGACTACTAATTTAAATGTCAATCTCATTAAAACATACATTCATAGAAACATATAGGATAATATTTGACCAAACGTCTGGGTACCACCGTTGCCTACCCAAATGGATACATAAAATTGACCATCACATTTGGTAATCCAGATACCTGCTGGAGGTGATATAACGCTTTTTATTTTGTCCTGCTTTCCAATCTCTTTCTTTCAAAGCTCTTAAATCATTAACATCATTGGCCTAGAGAAAAAGTTTGTGCTTAGAAATCGCCATAAATGGCATGCCTCAGAAATCCTTTGAACTGTGCAATTTCAGTTATAGTTGGCACCAAGAAACACTAGTTTTTAATGTCTTGTGAGTGTTTTAGAATTTTCTTAACCAAGTTGCCTAGAATCTAGTTAAAGAATTTTTGGAGACACTTTTTTTTTTTTAAGACAGAGTGGAGACTCCTATTTTTACATCACATACTCTATCTCTGAGGCATCTCTGAAATGGTGATGCAGTCTTCCGGTTTTTTGTTTATTTCTTTAAGGATCCTTTAGCATTTGCTAAATTTCAAACTTCTTTTTATTTTTATATAAATAAATTGTTTTATTTCATTTTCATACAGGTGATGCTTCTAAAACCTCAATTTTTTCTCACTTAAAAAAATAGATTATTTTGGTCTATTTGTAATAACTCTTATTCCAATGGTTTCTAAGCATCTTTGAATTTTGACAATAAATGACATGTGATTAATGAATGCATTCCATTGTTTTTTCATCTATGATATGTATGAATTAAGTGCAGTACAACTAATCTTCTTTTGAGAGCTTTCACAATACCTTTTACTAGGTTGGTGCAAAAGTAATCATGGTTTTTGCAATTAAAACTAATGCCAAAACTGCAATTACTTTTACACCAACCCAATATACGCAGACACACTCATATACCAAAGCAGTCCTCAGAATTTACTGTGTTGAATGATAGCCATGCTGTAGCCTTGGTAATATCCTCTGTATTCAAGGATTACAACTGTGTAAGAGTTGACTCCCTGGAAATCCCTAGAATTCTTAGAAAGCAAAGGTTATGGGCATACAGAAATTTAAAGTGAGAAGATATTATCCATACCAAACCTCTCATCTTCAGATGAGCAGACTGAACCCTGATGATATGGTTTGACTGTGTCCTCACCCAAATCTCATCTTGAATTGTAATCCCCAGGTGCTGAGGGAGAGACCTGATGGAAGGTGGTTAGATCATGAAGGATGGTTCCCCCTTTGCTGTTCTCATGACAGTAAGTCCATTCTCACGAGATCTGATGGTTTTATAAGTGTTTGGTAGTTCTCTTGCTTGCTTGCTTGCTTGCTTCTTCTCCCTCCTGACACCACGTGAAGGAGGTCCTTGCTTCCCCTTTGCTTTTCACCATGATTGTAAGCTTCCTGAGGCCTCCCCAGCCATGCAGAACTGTGAGTCAATTAAACCTCTTTCCTTTATAAATTACCCAGTCTCGGGTAGTGTGAGAATGGACTAATACACCTGAGAAGTAAAGAAACATGGCCTAGGTGTAGGTTCATAAGACCAGGAGCCAGTGATTTGGGTAGCCTTCCTTGCTCTGTTTCTGAGTTGAAGACTGGCAAGTTAGTTAAGTAGGTGGTACTACAACCTTTTCACTTTAAAATGACAGTTTTGTACCTCTTAGGGAAGACATGTCAAAAGAGTCAACTTTAAAACAAATTCACTTACCTAGAAATTAAAAATAATTGAATATGTCCCAGTGTGAAAATTAGGAAAATGGTAGCTAAACTCTTTCCTGCCAGAGTTTTGCTAATCTTTTGCTAATTATGTATTATTCTTGAGCCTCAGTTTCCTCTTTAGAGAAATCAAAATTGATAAGTAATACCTGATTAGTTTTTTCTGTAATTTACCCACTAAGACTGTAATGGCAATATAAATACATAAAAACACAAGCTGAGTATCTGGTAACCATTTGCAGAATTTGATCATCCCATATGGAAAGTTAGAAGACACTATGTGAAAAAATAGACTATCTTGTGTGAATTTCTCTACAATTTTTATTTTAGACTATTTCATGTAAATTTCTATACCAATTATATTTACTTTCAAACAAGCTTCTCCAGTGACAAAAAAAAATTTGATCATGATATATATATATAGATATAGATACATACATACACACATGCATTACATATACAGGAAGACTCTTCAACTTGACCTATAAATATGACAATATTTTCAATGTAAAATGTTTTAGTTGATCTCCAAGTTATATAGATAAATATTTTGCATGTTTTATAGCTACATATGATAACTACACTACTAGTAGCAGTCATCATTATTCTACTGGGCTCATTTGGCAAAAATAGTAGAAAACTCACCAGAACCTGATGGTTTTAAAAATTCAATTTTAAGTGTGGGGTCAATTATTGTGAGAGTAGCAGTTGTTAGCCTTAGCTCCAGTGAGCTTCATCTGCTCTTCATTTCAGTAACTCACTCCCCTATCCACACTCTGCCTAGGCGTTAGGGACTGAATTGTGTCCTCTCAAAATATCTACATTGAAGTCAATGGGTAACCACTGGTTTACCCAATGTGACTGTATTTGGAGATAGGGCCTTTAAAGAGGTACTTAAAGTTAAAGGAGATTATAAGACTGAGGGCCTCATCCAATATGACTGATGTCCTTTTATGAGGATGAAGAGATGCCAAGGATGTACTCACACATAAGAAAGGCCATGTGAGGGCACAGTGAGAGGGCAGCCATTTGCAAGCCAAGGAAGGAGGCTTTGGGAGAAATCAACTCTGCTGGCATCTGGATCTTGTACTTACAGCTTCCAGAGCTGTGAGAAAATAAATGTCTGTTCTGGAAGCCACCAGTCTGTGGTGTTTCGTTATGACAACCCTAGCAGACTAATATGCTGGATATGATCATTAACAACATGAGTTAAAACTCTTATTTTACCTTGACAGCTTGTCCTTCCAGCTTACCACTTTTTTACTCCCAACACCCTACTCGCTAATAACATACCTTCTCTGTTTTCTTTTAGAGGCCCCTCTACTTCAGCTGCTCCTTCAATGTTAGTGATCCCAGGCTTGCACCTCAACCTCACTCTCTTCACATTATATACTCTCTCATTGGGTGATCTCATCCACATTCATGGCCCAAAAAACAATGCATCTGCTAATGTCTACCAAATGTTCTGCCCCATCTTTGATCCTTGATTTCTTTTCTGAGCTCTAGACACGAATACAATTGACATTTTTATCCAGATATTCCAATAGCATAAAAATGGAACTTTACCAATTAGCATGCATGCATGAAGCTTTTTTCTTCAATGAATGAATAACCATTCATCTGTTTGTTAGGACTAAAAAACAATCTACAAATTGTCCTACCTAGATACTTCCATTTTATTCCCCTCTCATGTTTTCTTTCTCTTTCTCTCTCTTACACACACACACACACACACACGCACACACGCACACACGCCAGTGCTGTTGAGTCTATAGTCTGTCTCATTCTATCTCCAGTTACTTTCTCTAAATATTGCTACTCTTCTCCATGCCCCGAGAGGCTGACTTCTATTTACTGCAACACCCAGATTTTCTTCTCAGTGGCTACCCATTGGATTCAGTGTCTGATAACAGACCTTGCCCAATAACTAACTTGCTATTGTTGTGGCTTTTTGGGTGCTTCACATTCCGTTGTTGATTCCCTTAACCCCATCCACACCTGTGAAAATGGCTTTTTCGGTAAACTCTCTACCATTACACTTTTTGAAAGTGCTATCTGTTTCCTGCCAAGGTTCAACCGAAATACATCTAAGCTAACTGGAATCTCTGGTTCCAGTCCACTCCTATGCATTCCAGGCTACTGCTAGACTAATACAGCTTAGTTACAAATCTGATTATAGTTCCTCAATGATCTACAATAGTTTCAAGTTAAAGTCCACATCCTTTAGCTTAGCTCACAATGGCCTCCATGATGTGATCATATCTATTGATCTAGCTTTACCTTCCACACCACTGTTTCTTTCCATAAACAGAACACTATTTTATCTTTCTGAAACAAACCATGCTTTTCATTCCTCCTTGCCTTTACATTCTGTTTTCCCTTTACAGAATTCTTTACTCCCTCTCTTCGGCTACTTAACACTTATGTCTTCAAAATTCAGCTCAAATGTCCCTCTTCTTGGCTCTTCCAGTCTCAGTTAGAGGCCCATCAATGTATATATACCTATCACATTTTTATTAGACTTTAATAGTCATTATGGATTATTATTTTTCTCCCTCCTTGTATGAAACATCTTGAGGGCAAGGGATAGATCTTATTTTACTCTGTAAATCCTAACTACAAAACAGAGAGATTGTGACTGGTTTATCCCTTCCTTCCTCTCAGTGGAGAAAAAATGAGAAAGAGTTCCCTCTTCTTTTTCTCTCTCTTTTTCCTCATGACTATTAGAAATGCTCCTAAATATCTCAAGACCCTAATCTAGGCCCTTGAATCCTCAGTATTACTCTACACAGTAAAAAAAGGATGCCTAGCTATTCTTGCAGACCAGAGGTCTAAGGAACAATAGTAGAAAGATGTTCCTAACAATGGAAGAAAGGTAATAGCCTCAGCAGCCACTCCTCTTGCAATAGGTAGACTGGCCTCCTCCAAGGCACATGGCTGAGAACCATGACTGAGAAGAGTCTGAGAGGAGTAAGAGAGTATTCACAGCAGAGCTGAGTAGCCCAGACATGCACTAGAAACATAGTTCTCAGTTCCCAGCCTTGAGGATGTTTTAGGGTATTTGCGTGTATATTTGTTTATCTTTTAGAGACTAGAGAGTCAAGTTCTTAGGAGAGAGAGGGCATGAGATACTTTAAAAAGACACTAATTCAGTCACTCTTGTCATCATTCTGCTCCCCTGTACTCCTAAATTTGAGAGAGACAGAACAAGAGATAAAGAAAGTCACACAGAGAGCAAGCGAGAGAGAAATTAACATTCAATAGTAATGTGATATTGTTGTCATTTCTTGAATGATGAATCTAATTGTTGAAATGTTCCACTTTTATAACAAGAGCACTTTCCCTACATCAAATGCTTCCCCCTCAGGCAGGAGAGACTGGTGCAGCAGTGGTGCAGGGTCGTAGCCATCCTATCACTTTCACTCAGTCACTTAAAGCTCCTCACACTTTCAAATTACACACATGGTTTTGGTTTGTAAATCACCATGGTAATAAGCATGACATAAATAACTCATAGAGTTCAATAGAAAAAAAAACTAACAATGACAATGAATAATTAGGAAGTGAGGACTTTGTGCACTAGTTCCAATTAAATTGCTCAAAATAAACAAACCCACTTGTGCTTTCTCAAATCTGTGGGTGCTAGTCCTGTTTGCCTAAAGAGAATAAAGACAAAATAAATAATAGAAAGTCAGATGTATTGACTCAAATATAGTTTTAAAAATAAGAAAGATGGTCTGAAGAGTAAGAAGGGAAATAGCCATTCCCAGAGTGATACTCTGCACCCTCAAGGAAAACAAGCTAAACGAAAAACAAGGCCTTTAAAACAAATAGTTTTAAGAAAATAATTTCCCAACAGGTTAGAGTTAAATACAAAACTAGTGACTAAAGTGGAGATAAACATGCATAAGAAATGGTTAACAAATGTTTTGTCAGCTCAGTCATGACAACATGAATGTAGGAAAAGTCTTTCTTTCAATATTTTGGCCATAGTCTGATAAAGAACCAACAGGGGTTTTCACACAGCACCTTAAAAGCCTGTCTTATCCTTGGGGTTTCTGCAGCCAATGAAAGTTTGTCACGATGATGTAATGCTCCTGAGTTGTGCTTCAGCACCGACTATGTGGTCACCGGGTATCATGCCTGAGAGCTAGGTAAGTTTTTGGATCAAATCTTTCTTTCCAGCCTGTTCCCCTGCTTAAACTAATTTCAGCAGAGAGATCATTTGTTTGTAGTCTATTTTACTATCTCTGAACAATTTTTTAATGTGGGCTGGGTTATTATAGAATTGTAAAGACAGCTGGTAAACAAAATGATGGGATCTTAGAGTCAATTTTCTTCTGTTATTAGTGTGAAGGCTTTTACTCCCCAGCAATTTATCATCACTTCAGAGGAAAAGAGCAGCAAATAGTGTTATGTTTTATTTGTTAGGGGAGCTCTAGCCATTTGACAGACAAGTTTTACTAGAGAGATGTTTTCGGGGAGATGAAAAAGATTTCTTTTTAAAGATTGACACTGAATTTTACTGATATTATTAAGTGACCCCCACTGAACTGTAAGTAGTGGAATAAGTTTCAATGTTTTTTATAAATAGAGAATATGTAATTCTTGCCCTCACAGATTTGAAACCTAAAAAATAAAAGAGAGAACAAGATAGCACACTAATTTTTTTTCCAATTTTTATTTAAGTTAAAAACAATTTTAAAAGGAAAAAAACAACAACAACAACTAAATATGTAGTGACCCTCTGTGGCCTGACAATTATATGAAGTTAAATTAAGAAAAGTTAGAGATCAGTAAATAAGCCAGTTTCAGTGCCTGGCTGTACAGATGTTTCCCTAAACAACTTTTTAAAATTTAGAGCATTTACAAATGTTGGATTAGGTAACCAGCAAAAGCAACGGAAATGTAGCGTCATACTTTTCCTCTGTGGTACCCTCTGCAGATGTGGAGGTTTTCAAGAACTGTTATTGATATCAGTCAAGCTGTGGATTTCCAGCAACATGAAGTACAGAAAACGATTATCCAGATAATTCAAGATTTAGGGGGGAAAATACTCTCAAAATTGTTACTGGGGAAAAGAGAATGAGTGGGGAGGAGGGAGGAGGTTAACCATGCATTACCAGCTACACTGATTGAACTACCCAGATGTTACCATCTTTCCCCTTAACTCTGACTGTATAGACACAGATTCTGAGAAAGCCATCTTAAATAAGAGTGTGGAAGAATTATCCTCGGCAATGTGGAATGACAGAAAATGTCTTGTAGAATTTCTAATAAGAAAAATACTTTTTCTTGTCTTGTAGAACTTGATGTCTGATGGGTCCTAATGCATGTGTTCTTTTATCAAAAACTTCACAACTCTCTAACTTGCAAGCTGCTTTTCTCTACCCTCAGCTGAGTTTATCAATTACACTTCACTTTCTCCTACATCTTCTTTCATTTTACCCTCCAACGAACTGGGCCGTCTCCCTACCATACTGTCTAAGTAGTAAATAGGTACTTCACCCCTTACTTGAAATTATCATCCTCTGTTTGTTCCACAGTTAATTCATTTTTCTCTCAGATTAATAACTACAATGCCAAATAGCTTATTTTTTTAAATTTTAAGTTAAAAATATATTAGCATAATATAAACATAACTCATTTTCCAGTTTTACCCACAAACTTTCATGTCATTGCTTTGGTGCTGTAATTGATACTGACATGGAGATTTAAGAGATAACTCCACATTTCAATAGCATCCGATGCCTTGCTTTCTGCATCATAAGTTCTGAACAGGGAGACAACACGGTTACAAGAAGGGCCACAAAGTACTGCTCTAGAATTGAGTGAATGAGTGAGCAATGCTTCAGAGTGACTGATGAAAAGAAAAAACATTTCCACAAAAGAAAAACAGTATGGATAAGGTGGAGTACAGTGCAAACGATGTGAAATTATTTGGTTTCTGATACAGAATTGTTGAATGTGGGCCCTTGGTCAAGGCTGAAAGCCTGTGCCTTTATCACAGAGCTGCAGGCAGTATACTCACTAGGCTTGGGTTCCGAAATCCCACAGCATCCAGCTAGAGGCGGAAAGGGATCAGCATGGAGTTGCGCACCCTCATTAGTCTGCAGAGTGGGCGCTCGGAAAGGCCTAGGAGGAATCTGCTTGGGGTTCTGCTTGACCTAGGAAACCTCTTTGATTCTCACTCTGGGATGCAACTGTGCCGCACAAGTCAGGATTTTTCAAAACAATGTTTTAAAGGGAACATATTGCTTAGCAAAAGTCCTTAGGGCATGATCTGAGCACTGACATGGACAAATAATGCACCCTTCTGATAAATCCTGATGACAGAGTGGGCCTCGGAAAACACAATTCAAGGTAGAGCTCCAGTTCCAGCATTTCTGAAACCAGGAGGACATATCTGAAAGAATACCTAGAGGATTTGTGCATTGACAAAGTCTGGTAACGCAGAGAATAAGTTATTGGTTGGTGAAAATCTATTAGAGTACTCTACTGTATACCACAAAAGAGGTGTTCAGTAAAAGTCATTCTGTTTTAAGGACAATCTCTTTTTAAATATTTCACTTTCCATTTCATCAAAAAAAGTATATTTTCATCAATAGCACCTTTTATAAACAGAAATGGTCAGAGCTCATTTAGTTTTCTGCCCTACCCGTTTATATGATGGAGAGGAAGGCCCACTGGGGTCACTATCAGAAAGAAAGAATGACAGGTATCCAAATAAAACAGAAGTTAGCTATGCCTTCCAAGGTGAATACTGGGAATAGTGTACTCCCAGGATACATAGAAAATGTGGATGCGAAAGCATATAGGAGTAGGAAAGACAGGAGTTCAGTAGTCACACTCGATTGTAATTCCACAGTGAAGGTTCTTGGGGAAACTGCCATGTGCCAAGCATGAGATAAGATGCAGAGGACACAAGAAGAAAAAGGCACCGTTTCTATACTCAAAGAGCTTTCAGTTCTCCTTAAATCAAGTCTTGAAGAATAGGCTAGATATTGGTCAAGTGTAGGAAGAAAGTATGGTTAAAGGAAGAATGACCATACATCCAGTTTGCCAAAGATGGTCCCAGTTTATGCCTCTTGTCCTGGTATAACAATCAATACCACTTGGGTTCAGTTTCAAAAGTGTCCTGGCTTGGCCTTTACAAATAGGGAACCACAGAAATGTTTAAAAATCGAGTTTAAAGAAATGAGTTAAAGGAGGAGGACTGTTAACTCAGGCAAGAAAATTAGGAGGCCCTGACCCAAGGCATAGATCATGGTGACAGAGAATAGCACACAGCACTCATTTCCCCTTTTCTTTTAGAAGCAGCACCCCCACCTCCTCTGGCAGAATTTCTCTTCTTTTAGAAGGTGTCCCTGTGAATCAGAAGGCTGAGGGCTCCCTGCTTTCTCCAAGCCAAGCAGTCACATTGGACATGTGAGCAATGGGACACTCTCTCCTGGAATTTTGTCCCTTGAGCAGAATGATGAGAAAGGTGGGATGGAAACTTGGAGATCATTCAGTCTAGCAGTGGTGACTGACAGTCCCAATAAGCAGTTTCTCCAGTGGAAAACGCCATGACGCCACAGCCCCTGTTATCTCTGAGTCAGTTTCTTCAGTCTTCCTTTTATTCTATAAGTTTCCTCATGGCTCTCCAATAAATATTCCTTTAGTTTAGCTGCTCACAACCAGAGAACCTACACTGATAACTGTAATTGTCAATATGCTGTATTTATATATGGAAGAGACAAAATAAGAACAAGTGAGGTGACATGCTACCCAACACTGTCTTTTTCACTCTGTATCTTTTCCATTATTCTTGTAAATGAAGTTCACACCATAATCTCCCTCTATCACTTTAATATAATTTTTAAAATGCTGTTTCTGCTGCATTATTTATTTTCCAATCATCACGTATGACTACATACATAGAAATGGGGTTTGCTTTGTGAAAAGATAATTGTTGATATAGAACTTGGAGGTCCTGCTTCTGCCCCTGAAAGTTAAACAGCCTAGGATTTCTGTTTTCTTGCTTCTTACGATGGTCCCAGTGCTACCCAAGGGCTGCAAAAACAAAAGGCTAAGATTTCATTTAAACCAAACCAAACCAAACCAAAAACATCCTTCACAGATAGATCTTTTCTTGGAGGTTATTTGTCATTGAAATGAATGTCCCTGGGTGATCAGAAGTAAGTTTTTATTGTGGTATTATTCTCCTTTAAACCCTTCAAGGCACTGAGCTATGCCTCTGCAATTGTAACACGGGAGAGGGTGCTGGGCAGTCATTTAACACGGGCAGCTCAGGTAGGGGGAACAAATGAAAATTGGGGCGGGCAAGAGTACTGCGATTGGTTGAATTCCGATGCAGCGTACACTCTAACGCCCTGAAATATGGGATGCAGGAGTCTCCACAGATGCTCCCTGCTGCAGTTCTTGAAAGGCAGGAACAAATTTAAACTGGGTTTTGTGAAAACAAATGACATCATTCCTGCATACTCTGAAAAGCTGCAGCCCCAGTGGAACATTTTCTCGTTTTCCCCTTTGCTTTTCTGTGTCTGACTGCAGGGCTTCAGGTTTTTATGCTGCACGTTTAACTGGCTAGATCTTGCAGGGAATAACCTTTCATCACTTGCCTCTAAAAATAATAAAACCCACGAAGAAAATATAGAGGCCTGTAAAAGTTCATTTAAAATCACATTTAATCTCCATGTGGCTCTTATCTGAAGATATGACAGCACATGGGAAGAATTCTAGTGATTTGAAAGAAAAAATAACAAGATGCTGTATTGGGGACTGTCATCATGGAAATTATGGCCCTGAACTATTTGGAGTGGACTTTATTGTACAGTGTTCAGTGCTGGTGATTAGGAGAAGTAGGATTTCCATTTAGGGATTTTTCTGGGTTCACATTGTTAACTGCAAAAGTAATCAGGGATCTGGTATATTTAAGATGGTCAGCTAAGGGCCATATTGAAATACTGTTCTAGATGTACTGTTCCTCATTGCAGATGTCTACAAAAATAAAATAAAATAAAAGGTAGATGAGTCAGAAAGTTTTTTAAAACACAGCAGAGTTAGCTGATTTTCAGAACATGGCTTAAGAAGCTAAGGCACTTAGAAATATAATAATGAATCTTCAACATACCAAAACCTGACAGAAATTTTCTCATGAAGATAATATTTGCTTAATCATTGTCCTAAGCCAAAGGATGTCCCAGGAAGTTCTCTATTTACCAGTGTCCATCTGCAAGAGCAACTGCTTGAATAAGTACTGTGAGAGTCCTCCAAGACTCAAAGCCTATTTGGTTTTCTCAATCCCATCCCAGGAACCCAGGCCTAACTGTTGACTTCCCTTAAATCAGCTTCCAGAGATAATTCTGAAAACTACTTATCTTTATTGCAAGTGATTATTAAAATCTTTACAATTCAAATTTCCTCAATATTACTATCAGATGGCAAACAGAAAATTAATCTCAAACTGCAAGGATGAATTTTATATAAAAAGCTATATGCGATGACTTCTAGACTAAGCCACGGGCATGACATCGTTTACTCCTCAAACTTGCAGTGATCCAGTTAGGAAGCACGGCAAGGTGATGGTTGTCTTTCTCATTGAAATGAAACCAGCCCAGAGAAAGGCTTAAAGAGAAATGAAGAAACAAGTCCATCCACCCATCCCTACCACACCTTCCTTGAACATGAATTTTACAGCTTTGTCCTTGATTCTTGCTTCTATATAATACCTTTGACCTTCAAACCTTGGAGGTCATCTTTACCAACCCCATTCTTGTTCATGTTATTATGAATTAAACAATGGCTACTGTGTAAAACCAAAGAAAGTAATATGCCAGCAATCAAGAACAATCTGTAAAACAAATAGAGATAGATGTATGAGTCAGGAAGCCAATAGACTATTTGATTAAATAAACAGTTTTTTTAATTATCAAAGATGATAGCATTTTTTATTGTCCTTCTCTTGAAATTCCCCTCGTTCTAAAAGAAAATTTTAAAATATTTTTTCTGCGTTAACTTCCTCTACTCAATTATCTGAAATTTTTAAAAGATGCCCAATTAGCTGATCTCATGGGACGAAAGGTGATTTCCCCTTTTTACAGTGATTTTTTTTTCCATTAAGGATACTTTTTACATGCAGGGAGTCTGCTTTCTACTTCCTAGGCTGGGAAAAAGAGAAGTGAAAAGTTTTCACCATTTCTCTACTTCTTTCTGTACTCCTAGTAGCCTCTCCTCTTCCTCTTTCTTATTTTGTCCTTCTTTTGCCTTTCCTGAACTGCTGGCACTGAAGAAACAGAGCTAGAGGCTTGGGGCTGCAGTTGCTGCCTGGGTCCTCCATTGGCCCAAATAATACTTGAGCCTTAAAAAAGAAGAAGAAGAATTAGAAAATAGGAACACTACTTGAAAATTTTTTCGTTCTGCTTCTCGGCTTTAAATTCACTCCCTGGCACGCCCATGCTGCAATTTTTTCATCAAAATTCTCTATGGCAGTTCCTCAAAAAATATGTCTTACTAGCCCTTAACACTGGGAGAGGTTATAAAAAGGGGGGAAGTATTAGGAGATGTAAAGAAACCTGAATTCCATTTGCTTCTGTTGATCATTGCTGTGTAACCTAAGTCAGGTTGATATTATTTGAAAAATAGTGGAAAATCTACAATTAATGAAATCTGCCCCAAATTTGATAGAAAATACTGTCACAATACTGACAAAATTGTATATATCCACTCTAATTTATGTAGTAAGCAAATAAAAAGATATTGTGAAAGCATATATAGGGTGAAAGGACAGAAAGTCACCAGCACAGCCTGAGCCAAGTCACATTGCTCTTCCACTCAGAATTTTCCAGTGGCTTCCCATCTCTCAGAGAATGTCCAGTGCTCTTGCAAAGGTCTGCGTTTCTTTCTGTACTCTACTCCACTTTCCTGTCAGACCTCCATTTCTCCCCCATCCTTCTCATTCACTCAATTCCAGACACACTAAACATCCTGCTATTTATTGAACAGTCCAAAACACATGTCAGCCTCAGGGCCTTTGCATAAACCAATTCCCATGCCTGGAATAGTGTTCCTGCAGATGGGCCTATGTAGGCACCCACATTTCCTTCAGATCTTGAATTTTTCTCTCCCATGGTCCTACTTACCCATTGCACTGGTTTTTCTTTCCTGAAATGCTGAGAATTCTGCCCTTTGAGGTTGCTCCAACTGTAATCTTTGAACAAATATAGTAGACTGAGGTCCCTCATGGAATTGAATTTTCACTCCTATGCTGTTTGAGCACAGGAGTCCCCAGTTTCAACTAGTCATGTAAAAGATGTGCTTCAAAGCAAGCCAACTTCTTCCCTTCCTTAAGAGTAATACATTAAGAAGCAGGAATATGCTAAATACAGAGCTAAATGTTAATCTATTTTTCCCATGTTTCCATATTTTCAATGCTTCTTTATTCTTAGGCATGAAACTCTTTTTATAGTGCTCTAAATTTCTAAAGAATTTAAGACATTATACTTCTCCAGTCTATAACTTCAAAATATACCACTTGCTGATAAAACCCTGCCATTTTAGCCTCTCTTCTTTTTTCCTACTCCTAACTCACATACGAGTCTGAAATCTGTACATTAACATAAACACTACTGCTCAATAGAACCTTCTGCAATGATGGAGGCATTCTGAATCTGCCCTGTTCAATACAGAAACCACTAGCCACATGTGGCTATGGAGCATTTGAAACTCGGCTAGAACAACTGAGAAACACATTTTTAATTTCTAGAAGGGTATCTTTAATGAAGGTAAAGTTCACCTACTAAACATGGGAACAGCGGATGACACCTGCCCAATTTCACAATCTACTTCTAGATCCATCTGCAACCCCATGTTCCTTTCTTCTCCTTGACACACACTTTATTACTTACCCAATGTCTTTCAGGCAAATTTCTCTGAAAAGTATTTAAATGTCATAAAACTATTTTGACAGCCAACTCTCAGGCATCTGTAGTGACAGAGTATATATGTTTATCAACAATATAATAAAACTAGGACTTCACATTAACTTCGGGTTTAGAACCTCCTACATTGACTCTGCTATGAGAATAGTAGAATATATTTCATTTCGTTTCTCTTGACCACACTGTACAGCCGACTGTAGACCAAGATTCAGAAGAGAAAGAGACAATGACATAGAGACATTCATAACCTGATTTCTGAAACATCACAAATGTTTGATTACATAAAATGTAAATTCTCCCATTTTCTTCAATGAATTGTTATTACCTATGATAATTTGACATTACATAAAAATTAACAGTGTTCTTAGAAATACTGTGGAGAAAATATAAGAATTCAAGTTCGTCCAAAGGAATTCACTCAACATATGTTTAAAATGCTATATAGAATGTATTTGATTTTAAATTGTTCTTTCTTTATAATTACAGAAATCTCTGTATAACATGGGCCATACTAACGTTTTGTTTATCTTTGCCTCTTTGTATTTTTAGGTAGGATTTTGTTTATTACTCTCTTGACATTGTATCTTCTAAAGTTGCTACAATGGTGCTACACCAGTGAGTAAGATTTCAGCTCCCAGCTAGACAAAATCTATCAAAATCCCGGGGGGACAAAATACAGCCACCCACAGTTCCACAGTACCTATAAAGACACTTCAGACTTGTGCTTCCTATTTTGCAGATAACTGTTTTTGAGATACTTCCTGAACAAAGCAAATCGAACAAACAGTAACTACTATTCCAGGAGAGTCAGAACACACAGTGACATATTAAAGGTTCTAAGAAGTCCACTAGCAAAGAAATCTGTTGGAATTTTCTAAAACCCAGTGTTTCTCTATATATTTGGCCTTAAAACACTATTTTCTCACCTGCCATCTCTTAATAAGCCCTGCAACTAGTGCTCCAGAGAATACACTTTTAGAAATCCTGTCTAGGCATTAAGCTATTCCAGGGATCAATTTCCTGTTTCTGAATAGTCTGGCATACTCCAGATCTCAATAGGTTCAATAAATACAGAAATCCTATAGGCCCAACTGACTGTCTATGTCTAAGTTTGAGAGGTTTTCAAGAGGTTGAGAAGATGAATGAATGACTGACTTAATGAATGAATGAATGACTTTCACTGTGTATTCCAAGAGTCCCCCCATGAGAACTTTTCTGACAGTTTATAGTTGCTATGTTACCAAGAGGTTTCAAACATATTTGGGATCACAATTGCTTATCAAGCTATAAATTTGTCATTAATTGCAGATGCAATTAGCTATACAATGACTCTCCAGATCTGTAGGCTCTTGTAGACAAGAGCTCCCTACTGAAAATACCTGGACAGTTTGTTACAAATAGCAGTTCCCAGGACAGGATAACACACAGCAATTTACATGATTTGCTTGGGGTTTAGTTTGATTTCTTTGAGACTAGAGGAATAAGCTCTCTTACGTGATTTGGTCAAGAAAATTATCTGTGTAAGGATCTCCTTTTGAAGTATTGTATGGTGAAAACGAAAAATACCTTTGAAAGTCAAAAAGGCATCATTATAATAGTTTTCTTTCAGGAACAAAATTGCTTCATGACTTTTTCAAAACAAATAATGAGTGAAAATGAAAGGATTTATGAGGTGTCCAGATATTAGAAGTTTACAGTTCATTAGTTATGTTTTATCTACCTAATAACTATCTCCAACCACTCAAAGATGTGACTATTGCAGACAGTTCTCTTAGCTGCTTCACAAATTTTTCTCTAATACAGATACTAATCCACACTTTTCATCGACGTTTAAGATGAAACTAGGCTATGGCAGTAGATTGCATGAGATAGTACCATACAGAAGATAAACTTTGGAGTCAGCAAACATAGGTTCAAATCCCCACTCTAACAGTTAAAATTATGTAACTATGCAAGGCTACTTAACTTTTCTGAACATCAATTTCTCAACCTGTGAAATATTATAGCACCTACAACAAAGAATAATCAAGGAATCTGGAAAGATTGTGGACACAAAGCATTTAAAACCAACCAGCCCTGAAAATTAAAAAAAAAAAAAAAAAAGTGCTATAAAAGTGGGGATTAGGTCAGGGACAGTGGTTTATGCCTGTAATCCCAGCACTTTGGGAGGCTGAGGTGGGTGGATCACCTGAGTTCAGGTCAGGAGTTCCAGAACTGGACAAAATGGTGAAACCCCGTCTCTGCTAAAAAATAAAAAAAAAATTAGGTTGGTCAGGGAGGTGCATGCCTATTGTCCCAGCTACTCAGGAGGCTGAGGTGGGAGGATTGTTTGAGCCTGGGAGGTGGAGGTTGCAGTGAACTGAGATCATGCCACTGTACTCCAGCCTGGGTGACAGAGTGAGACCCTGTCTCAAAATAAATAAATAAATAAATTTTAAAAAGAAAAGAAAATGGAGATAAGTACTCTAAACCACTATTTTTAGTCTAGGAAAACCTTCAGAATTATTTTTCTCTGTATATCATTTCTAGAATATAATATTTGAGCATCCATTTCTTTAAACTACATATATTGATTCTATTATTTTATTAAACAAATGCTTGAATCATTAAGGATCGAAAAATAAGGGAATGTTCATGCCACTGAGAGGTCACAATCACGTTGGGGCAACTGCCATGAGCACAAATCATAACAACACACCACAACAGCACATCACAGCAAGTATGTTTTGAAAGAGGCATAATCACAGTGGTTTGAGAGGACAAAAAGGAGTGGCAGATTCTGCCCAAGTCCAAAGGCTCAGGCTTCTTAGGGAAGAGAGCAAATCCAAGGGGATTTTCTTGGTTGGAGGAGAGAAGGAAGAGTTTTTTTAGCAGATACATTGGGAAATGAGAAGTTCAGTGGGGCTGGAGAATGCATTTGTGTGGTTTATAGGGAGTGGAGGCAGGACAAGAAGAAAGAGATTCAAAAGAAAGAGGTTGGAAAAGCAAAAATTGGTCAGGCTGGAAAGGAAAGGAGGAGGGAGGAGTAATTAAGCTACTAAACATCTACTATGGCCATCATACACTAGATGCTTTTAGCTACACTCTTCCATCTAAATCATGACGACACTACCAGATAAGCAGTAGTATCTCCATTTTGCAGATGAGGAAAGTATGCCTCTCTGAAGTTAAGCAATTTGCCCAACATTACATAAAAGGAAATTGAAGGAGTTTGGATTCCAGCCCAATTTTGTCAGGGGACAGAGCCTATGCCAACCTCTATTTTAAGCAAGGGGAGCCAGCAGGGGCCTTTAATCGGGAAAGGAGCTCATCAAAACAATTTTTGAAAGAAAAATAAGGAGATAAAATATAAGATGATGGATTGGACGGAGGTGCAGCTGGGGCTTGGGAGATAAATCGGAGATTATTACTGCTTTGCAGGGGAAAAATGAGGAAGGCCTCAGCTGAGGCAGCGCCTGTGGGAATGGAGAGGAGAGAAACATTTCTTAGACTCAAAAAGGCTTGGTTACCAATTGGATGTGAATATACCTCAGAATAAAATCTCTTAACACAGTTACCATAGAATGTATGTGGAAGAGACCAGGCACAGTGGTTCACACTTGTAATCCCACCACTTTGGGAGGCTGAGGTGGGTGGATCATGAGGTCAGGAGATGGAGACCATCCTGGCCAACATGGTGAAACCACATCTCTACTAAAAATGCAAAAATTAGCCGGGCATGGTGGCGTGT
Source organism: Papio anubis (assembly GCF_008728515.1). Taxonomy (NCBI): domain Eukaryota; kingdom Metazoa; phylum Chordata; class Mammalia; order Primates; family Cercopithecidae; genus Papio; species Papio anubis. The sequence goes on along the minus strand of NC_044990.1, from coordinate 52,720,797 downwards.
GCCTGTAATCCCAGCTACTCGGGAGACTGAGGCAGGAAAATCACTTGAACCCCAGGGGGCAGAGGTTGCAGTGAGCTGAGATCACGCCACTGCACTCCAGCCTGGCAACAGACCAAGACTCCGTCTAAAAAAACAGAATAGTAAATGACCTCTTGAGAAATTTTCTCATTAATTTGGGGGATTAGAAAACCAAACATGTGGCATTATGTCATCTAAACCAGTGCCTCACTTAACGTGTCCAATGTACATGATTTGGGTGATGGGCACCTAAAAGCTCTGACTTCCCCACTACACAATCTATGCATGTAACAAAATTGCACTTGTACCCGGTAAAGTCGTACAAATAAAAACAAAAATAAACTCCCGCTACTCAAAGTGTGGTTCACAGACCAGCACATGGTTTCACCTAGAAGTTTTTGGCAATGCCAAATCTCATGCCCTAGTCCAGGCATTCTGGAAAAATACGTATTATTTTAATAAGGTCCCTTTGATGGTTGAGCGATCTCAGATACTTTAAAGTTTAAGAAGCACTAATCTAAGAGAATTAACATTGAGGGTAGTGGAGGAGAAAGAGGTGAGAGGAGATAGTCAATTTTCTTTAAAAATGGGCTCTACATTCAGAATTTCAATCATGGCTCTATACATTTTTAAGAGCATTCTGGTTAGCACTAATTTTATTTCATATTACTTTTACTATGTTCAGAAGTTTCTAGAAGAAGCAGCAGCCACAGGTGCTGACATGGCCAATATATAAAAGGCAGATGCTCCTTCAAATGCAGTGTTTTATACAAGACTGCCAAAATCCAAGCTATAACTGGATGATTAGGTGGCATTTGAACTGCTCATTTGGAATGTCAGCAGGGATAATGCTTACGTCAGCTGGATGCTGTCTTATATTGTCCTTCAGTTACTGGGAAAATAGAAATCCAGAAGAGAGTCTATTTTATCATTACGATGGACTGAGAAAGAGAACAGAAAGATCTTAAAATATTCTGTGACACTTCCATCAGTTCATTTCACACATATGCATATTAATATGTGTGTAGGTGTGTGCAATGTTGAGAATGTCTGGAATTCTTGAATTTACTATTATTTCCTGCATTTACTAATCTGATCTCCAATTCTTACTGTTTCAAAGTCCCTCGATTGTACCCAACAATTCATGAGAATCACAGCCAACATGAACAGGTTTTGAGAGAGTTTGAAGGGGGAAAAAATAGTAGACCTCAGAAAGGGTACACCAGCTAAAAATCTTCACCCAGGATTTTCCCTGGAATCTCTTCTGGCCCAGCTTCCCACACCTCATCTACCCTAAAGAGCACTGGAGCCCTTTGGGTAAAGAATACTACAACTGTATATTCTCATTGTCTTAACATCTCATTCTTATAATGTGATGGGTAAATTGAAATATTTCCTCTTGGCTCAATAAGAAAAGCTCATATAAATTCTCAGCTTTGGTATGAGACAGGGGTGTTCATATCCCCTTTCTGGCCATTGCACCTATGTGCCTGTTGTACCCCCGTCCTGAAGAACTTAAGAGTTCCTATTGCTGTCTTCATCAATGCTCATTAACAATGATTTTTAGGAATCTGCTATGTCCAAGCACTTTTCTAGGCTCGGGGCTCAGAAACGAACAAAGATGCTACTCACGTGGACCTGACATTCAAGAGAGCAAAACAGATAATAAACAAATTAAGAATAAACAAAATCATGTCTAGTGGCAATGAAAAAGCATAACATAGTGTTATGGGAAAGAGAGTCACAGGGAAGCCATTTCAGGCAGGGTGTTAAGCCAGATTTCTCTTGTTAATATTTGAACTGAGACCTGAAGAAAGTGACCAAGGTACACTTGGGAGGGGAAACAGTCCAGGCAAGGGGAGCTGCAAAGTAAAGTCCTCCAGCCAAAACACACTAGGCGTGTTTGGGAAGTCACAAGAAGGTCATTATGGCTGGGATAGAGTGTAGGAGAAAAGGAGTGACAAGAAATGATCAGTCAGGAGACAGGTCATGTAGATTCTTGAAGGACCTTAAGGACATAAAAAAGTTAAAACCACAAACATACAAAAAATAAAATAAAATAAAATAAAATAAACCCTTTCATTTACTGAGATAGGCATTATGTTAATCAAACATATATACTTTATTCAGTCTAATTCTCACAATCTTCCCATCCCACACCTGGGTATCATCATTATCCTTCCAGAGAACTGAAGCTTAGATAGGTTAATTATAATGATCAAGGTTGCAAAGCTACTAATTGTTGGAGTTGGGATTTGAATTCAGGTGTGTCTGACACCAAACGCCACTGTACTCAACACCATGGTGTTACTACAGAGAGATCTCTTCAATCAAAATTTACAGCCGGGCACGGTGGCCATGCCTGTAATCCCAGCACTTTGGGAGGCCGAGGCAGGCACATCACGAGGTCAGGAGATCAAGACCATCCTGGCTAACACAGTGAAGCCCCGTCTCTACTAAAAATATAAAAAATTAGCTGGGCATGGCGACCTGCCCCTGTAGTCCCAGCTACTCGGGAGGCTGAGGCAGGAGAATGGCGTGAACCCGGGAGGCGGAGCTTGCAGTGAGCCAAGATCGCGCCACTGCACTCCAGCCTGGGTGACAGAGCGAGACTCCGTCTCAAGAAAAAAAAAAAAAAAAAAATCACATGCACTTTGTTGGTGAAAATACCAGGAAGTTCAAGTACAGTGGATATGGCTCTAGGTCCTTCTAACTTTAATAGAATGGTAGTCTATTCTCCACTTTTTACTGCAATTAAATTTAACTTTGGTCTCATTTCCCATGCTCTTAACACAGTGAGCATCTCGTTGAATGTTCAGTGTCTACAATAATATTGTAAAGCATTTAAAGTATAAAATAATCAAGTTTTAGAACATCTGGCTAACCTGTGATCAGACTCTGCAGACAGTAAGTTCTGATACACAGCTGAGAAGACATTTTCATTTCAAAAATAGTTGGTATTAGCTACTGAATTTGAGGTATGGATGCCCAAAATATCTGGTGCTTTCTACCTCTTCCTAATTTACATCATCTTTACTGATTTGTGTGCCTGCTTTTCCAGATTTCTCTCACTAAGATGTATATACATATATGTATGTCCAGTCAGGGAGGTCTATTCCATACATGGTCATCCTTTCTCATCTCATTCTCGTACACACGAATACTTTCTAGTCTTTCTCTGCCGGTTAAAATCAAGTTGCTCCTTTAATGGCCTGCCCTTCTCACTAGAGCATCTAATATACAGCCATGGCTGTGGACTGGATTAACCTTCGCTGTATATGTTTTGCTTCGCCAACTGACAATGGACAGCCTGACCTTGTCGTCTGTATCTCTGAGGATGTGACTTTGCCCAGAGAGCCATGCTTGGGGCCTCACTTGGCACCATAGATGATGAGACTTTTGAGCTTCAGCTTAAAATCACTGCCAACATTTCTTCCTGGACTCCCAATCACCCTTGCATCTCATGCTGACCAGAATATTTACTTGAATGTTTCAGTTACTTGAATAATTCCTAACTCATACGCAACTGATTTATCTGTCAGCTTCATTATAAGGTAGTGTAGTTTTCAAACCTATTTATAGGAGTTTCCTCAGAAAAGTCCAGGAATCTGCGTGACCTGAAGCACACATTTAATGGCACAAAAACCTAATTGATTTAAAAATAAAACCCACTTCGGACAAAAATAAACCAGGTAGGTTTTCTTTCCTCCAATGCCCTCTATCCTACAAACGGGTAAATTTTAGATCTAGTTCTTTGTAAGAAAGTTCTGCTCGCTGGGGCAACAAATTGTTGTAGAATAAGTGGAATAAGTTTGTTTTCAGTTAGGCCAGTGGGACAATACTAAGTTAAGCATACTTTCTAGAAACACTTCAGTGAAAGTTCTGTCCAAGTGTTTGTTTGTTCATTTGTTTTAACGAAAAACAGACTTTCCCTATGTTGTGTTTGCTGTGCAAACGGACCCAGCATCAGATGGCATGTAAATCAGGTATAAATTATAAAGGTTTTTATATGTTTTCAGGACAACAATGTTTAACGTACTCTGCCTTCTCCAACAGTTTGTTGAAGTGCAGAAGCTGAAAAAATTCTGGGCTTGTAAAGAAACTGCAGTGCCTAAAACTCTCCAGAAGTACTCCGAATGACAGGGCTCTTAACCAATAATACGTGAGATTCAAGGAACACATTGTCGCTACTCAGCAAATAATAAGAGGCAGGTATAAGTATGACATCATTGAAATACAGTCTCATTGGCGGTTCCTCTGTGTGCTGGTTACTGCTCTATTTGTGGAAGCAGCAGCCTTATTCAAATTAACCTTTTCACGCAGAGGGGCGGAGGGAGGTAGTGAGTAATACGCTGCAGTCTTTTCCCTGAAGGTGATGTGCTCTCAAATTCGCTTTACATTGCCTTTGAGCAGACAAAATAAAAATAAATTCAGCTGTGGCAGTGTTTCACAGGGATAGTAGCTGCTGGAATTAGATCAGGTCAGTGGAAAGGAATGAAAAAGAATCTGTGGCTGAGTTAAAACAAATTTCTGAATTTTATTCTTGCTTTTATTCTTTCCCCCTTATTATTTCTCTGTGTCTCATTCGTGGTCTCAACGGCTGCAGAGACTAAACTTGGTATCGCTCCAATCGGCCATTTGAGAGGGAAATTTCTTTGAATATTAATACCTCTAGCCTGTGCTGTCTGGGGGTCTAGCAGACAGGTCAGATTAATGGATGGTTTTCTGGCATTGTAGAAATACTCAGGAGTATGAAGCTGATGAGATAATTTAATCACATTTACTGTAGTCTGTGAGGAACTGTCATCCTGTATCCTGTTACTGTTATATAATATAGGGCCTCCAGCTACATCAATGATACACGAGAGAGCCCACTCAAGTTTTTAACTCTTAGTATTTTGTTTTAACTTATGAGGGCTCCAATGTAAGGTGGCTGTCCTTTAATGATCTATCTCTTCCTTTCCCAGTTTAGTTTCTGGGACTTCACACAACTTTGCCTAAATAAAATGCTTTAGGTCTTTGGCCTTATTTTATTTTCTCTCTTTAAGCTTCTGTTTTAATGTCTGTTGTCATCTACGAAAATCACTCTATACAGAAGCCATGTAAAATTTTGAATCCTGCTGTAGCATATATTTGCCTTGGTCATTTCCTGTTTGGGGAATTTATTTACATTTTTTCCCTTCCGTTATTACCTATTACTTTCTACCTCAAAATTTCTCTACTTGTCAAAGACAAAATGATGGAAATGACAAAAGAATACAGAATGTTGACGATACACCTGTCACCTCTGCCATAATATGAAGTTGGGCCAAAATGGCTGTATTTCAGGTCAGAAATAAGTTACTGCCTGCGTGTAGCTAAGCTCTCTCTGCTCCAAACTCAAGATTCCTTGTTCCACTCTTGCATATCCTTAAAGAGGTGTTAACCCCTGAGAGCTTAGAGCTTCCCTTACTACTCCACTGAGAGTATTAATAACCATGTCACCACACATTAATGACAATGTCACCAAAACGACATGACATTCTCATTTAGTTACCATCCCGTTCCATCTCTCTGTACTTGTATGGCTTCTTTAACTTAAAATTCATTTTAACTGGCTGGACCCAAGGTAGTGAGTTGTCGCAATTGATTGTTCGCAGTCAGTTACAGATCGAACTCTTTGTTCTACCCTTTCCCCCTTCCTCACTACTGCACTTGACTAGTCTTAAAAAAAAAAAAATAGAAAAAATATATAAAAATTCCTTTATCTGGGTATTGTAGCTGTTGTTAGGTTCTAAATAAAGCTATAAAGCTATAAATATTCGGAAAATAGTAGCTTAGATGAGGATGGTTCGTGTACTACGTTTTCATCACTACTATTCCTTAAAGTGAATAAATAATGCAAGAGAAGTTTGAATGCAGAGGAGCGCCAGGAAGCTTGTTGACCAGTGGGGAGCAGGTGTTGACTGGGGAGACTGGCAGAACAGAGGCAGGAAGGGTGAGGCTCTACTCCCCTAGTGCTGCATGATCGGCCCTGCCGCCACCCTGCCAGTTTTCAGCTAAGGATCACTGTGAGCTGTTCAGCTCTTTGCTGGATAGCTGCCAAAATCCCACCAACAAGGTGTCTAGAGCGGCTTTTAGCACAGCTCTCTGTATGCTGCTGAAACCCACCAGTCTAGGCTTCCCAGGCTTCCATTTCTTGACTCTGCACAGTTCTCTGCCTAATCCTAGCCCTTCCTTTGAAATCAGACTGTCTCCTGCCCTACCTTGGCAAACCACTCCCCGCTTTGTTGAGAGGAGTACAGAGGTTGCTGATTTGACCTGGAGCACCACACATTTTCAGCTCATTATGCCTGAATGCCGCATTGTTCCTGTGCTGAATGAAGTTTTGGAAAATGACTTTCAGATGTTACAGAGTCTCACTCTGCTGCTGTTTTACCCCTTTACCTCGCTTCTCTGCCGTTTATAATCCCATAAAACTCATCGTCTGTGTTTGGCTCTGGACAAAAATGAAAAGACTCATAAAATAGCATCTTAGATGAGCTGGACTGATATAAACTTGAAATGCTTCAGCTTAAGACCACTACCAAATAATTTAATTATTTGCCTTTCACTAGACTTACCTCTTTAGTTTGTCTGTTTGCTTCTTTTGCGGTAACTCTCAAATCCATTGGGTTATTTTAGTCAGTGCCCACAAATTACTGTGACCCTCTTTATCTGAACTCTGATCAGAAAGCCGCCTAGTTCTCCCCAGGTTTTTTTTTCTTCCCCCCTTCAAACCAGAAAAGTAGCTGCTGAAAGCAGAACAGTTGCCATGGCAACCCCTTGGCAGCTTCCTCAGCGAGTAACAGTGTTGATTTCCCTGGGCCGGGTGGGAGGGGGTGGAGCTCTAAGGAGGTAAAGGAAGGTTACTGTGCACTTAGTTAATATGCAAAACCACTTATGCAGTGCTGGATGAGCAGTGAATAAGTGCAAACAAAGCCATGCTTGATCAGCTAACATGGACTTTGCACACAAGTTGCTCTGTCCAAGGATGCAGATGTTGGCTCAGAAAGAAATAGTGCAATTGGACAGTAGAGGACACAAGAGGTCATACTACAAGAGGTTAAACACTATTTTTGTAATGGTTGGTGAATATGGAGGAAATAAACCAAAGCAGGGGTGTAATTGCCTTGCTCCTCTTTGCTTTGTTCGAAGAAAAACATAGCAATCTAAATCACAGGGATGGTGTTTTCCTGAAAATCTAACATACTGAAGTTCAAGTTTGCATCAATTAAACTCTATGTAAGATAAACCAATATGTTCAGATATAAGCAAGTATAGCATAATTTGGTTTGTGCTTGAACAAAACATACGGCTCAAGTAGCATCTTTCACCTCCGAGTTTTCAGACAAAGAAGCAGCTTAGTAACTTGGGGCTGGGGTTGGGGGTGGATAGTGGTGGATTCTCTCTCTCCCTCAACTTTGATAGATCCCTGTTTGTTTCTTGGGGTCTGGACAGGTTGGAAATCATTTCCCCGAGAGAGCACTGGGGAGACTCTGGCACACGATTCTGCCGACAGAGGTCACCTGCATGAGCAATGAGCAGACTGGCTGCAAGCTGTGCAAGCGGCAGCCAGCCCCTCACCTAGTGGCCTGCAGCTTTGCATGCTAAAGAAGAGGTAGGCTGATGGAAAGCCTGCAGCAGTGAGCCGAGGTCTGCCCAGCAGGTGTCACTAGGGATTTAAAGCTTACCAGACCTTTGGGACCAGGGCTAGGAAAGAGCCATGTAATGATTTATAAAGCTTACTTTAAAATATTTTTGAGAGGCTATATGTGAAATAATTCTGAGGCTTTCTCCTTCAAAGGGACATTAAAATGATAGCTACAGCTTGGTTTAAATGATTTCTGGACTATTTTCTCCAAGGCTCTACCTCCATTTACTGAGTCCGCATTCCAAAAACCAGACAGAGACATAAAACTCATGGAAGGCACACTGAATCCAACCACAATGGAAAAATACATGTGCAAAACCAAAGCAAGTGCATGAAATTATTATTATGGTGAAGATCTCTGCTTACAAAATCAGCCTCCATGTCCTAACACCACAGATGCTGATTTTGTAAGTAATCTCAGGATTAAGATCAGAGTTCACTTTAAAAATGCAAATTCCCCAGGAGTCCCTGTAAAAGTGATGTCAGCTTGTATTTTATCAGTGATAACAATTTTTTAACAAACCCATATGAAGGCTATCCCTACTTTTTAAAAAAGACTGCATGGATGGTATTACCTGCCTTCTAATTTATGCACCAAGAATATGCATATGATAATTTTTTCTAAGAATTATGTTAGAGAAAATTTGTCTCTCCTGAATATGCTTTTTACTGTTTCCCTTTTCATCTTGTCTTCCTGGAAGCTCAATATTTTGAAATGTCATGAATTTCAGTAGCTTCCCTAGCTTAGATTTTCTCCATCCATTCTATGTTATTTGAATAGTGACATCGTACCTTATTTTAATCATATTATAGTTTTAACACATTTGTACTTTTATCTGTACTTTTCGTTGTATATATTACCTCACATCCATTTCAGTGTGGCACACCGTCTTCAAAAGAAGAGAAGAAAGGAGAGGGAGAAGAGAAAGACAGAGAAAAAAAAAGGAAGAGGTAAAATGACCCTGTTATCAACATTCAGCATTTTATGATGAATTTGTTCATCATGTTTGTCTTCAGTTATCCTTTGGAAGACAGAAAGAGCGAGCTAAGAGTAGTGGTTGGGGAGAGGGGTAGTCCTAATTTTGTGTGTGCATGGGAGGATTTCTTGTGCCTAAGAAGACAACGTAAATACTCTGGGCCTGTGAAATACTATAGGAAGAGGTAGGAGAGTAGAAGCTGGGAACAGAGGTATGAGCCTGGGAAAGAAGTGCATTGGCTTCAGGGCTTGGCTGAGAATTAGGAAAATGCTTATAGTTCTTTTAGAGCATGTTACAAAGCATGATTAGGTGCACTTGTACCTTGCAATCTCAACAAAATGTTTGTCGAATAGATGTAATCCTTCCCATTTCACAGATGAAAGAAACTGAGCCTCGGGAACGTAGTCATGTAATTGCCTGCCATTGTGTAACAGAACCAGGACTAGAAACCAGGCCCTCTGCTTGCATTTCTGCTAAGGATGGTAACTACAGATGGGGAAGAATGAAAGAAAATCACAGGGAGTATAGGGAAATTATGCCAATAATCCTCTGTTTTCTATTATTTCTCCTGGGGACATCCCATCACGCAATACCAACAAGGATGCTCCCACAAATGAAAACATCAGCCTGCAGTTATGCATTGTGGCAGAATTTTATTAAGAGCTTAATTGGCCATTATATTTCTTTCTGTTTTGTGAGAGAAAGAATAAATGACTTTAGTAGTATTGATGTCTACAGGCCCATTTTCTAACCGCAACTCTAGCCATTTCTCTAATCGCTTAACTAATATTGTTTTCATGCCACCTATTGTTATTATGCATTATTAATAAAAGACCACCATTACTATTAATATCACTTACGAAAGATTCTATAAAGAGCTTTGAGACTGCCGATGCAATTAACAAGAAGCCAAATTCTCCATGATGTAAAAAAAAAAAAAAAAATCAGGTAGGGCTGGGTATATGCATTTGATCTTACTTAAGTGTTCTAAGGGGTTGTAAGTGAATTTCACGTGCCCAAAGAAAAACCATGTGCCGTATGAAGATCAATGTATGCAGTTACTTGTCCTCCTCCATACAAGAGAAATTTGATGAGTTAAAAGAAACTTTCACAAACCTCCAATCTCAAGGCCATGACAGTGGAAATTATTAGCTCACGGTTCAGGGAGCTCATGCTTACCCAAAAGGCCCTACTTCTAATGGGTGAAGAAAAAACACATTTACACTTTCAAATAGGATATGGGATGTTGCATAAGTGAGAATATTGTCATAATTCTATACCATAGTGTAAATATACTACAATGTCCATAATTCTCATGGACTTCATAGTATATATGAAAGCTGAGAACATGCACAGAAACCCCTCTCGCATGTCCTCCCTTGATTGACATTCCCATTGAAAGGCTCTCCTCTCACCTCCAAGGCCACCATTGCCCATCAGGCTTAGAGCCATTGGATCCTTCTGTCACTTTGTCAGGGAGCCATGAATTAGAAGCAAGTTGGGCACAGCCAGAAGGAACTGGGCCTTGGCTTCTGACTCTACTACTCCATAAGGGAAGACTGGACTGGGGTCCCACTGCCTTCAAGGTGAGGATGCGGTTCTGCACTGTAACAGAGGGATCACCTTAGCAGAGTGGGCCAATAGACTCACCATCCTGAGGAGTCCTGTGTTGCACAAAAATCATCACACTGTTTTCCAGTTGTTCTTTGAGAAGGGGGCTTATTCCACAGTAGCTGAGGATCGCATTCTGAATAACACTCTCACATCCCCTTTCAAGACTTTCTGTTTCTGAGTCTGTTTTAAGGAATTGACAACCCCTGATTTTTCACCTGGCATTCAGCCTTGCTCTAAGATTAAAAGGCCTGGGTCAGCTGAATGAACTGAGGGCATTAAGAGTGGGTCCACTCACTAAAAATCATAGATATACCTGGAAATTTTCAAGGGCACCAAGGAACTTACAAGATTTATACACACTTATGGATGATACTTTTGCCAAAAGCTTCAGTCTCAGTGAAGTAGTAAAAATCATATCTTTTTTCTAGAAATGCATAGGGTTTACTTCTTTAAGAGTTCACAATTTAATCTCACATTGGTCAGGTGAGTATCATTATCCTCATTTTAACAGAAGAAAACTGAGACACCGGGGCTGAGAGTACTGAAAGTTATGGAGTAAGGAATGCAAAATTCTAAATACAGCCCCAATTCCCCTGACTTCCAATGTAATGCTTGGTCTGCTGACTAGTGCCTACTCTTTTATTAATTAGGAAAAGCTCAGAATACCTGTAAAGGAGTATCTGCATGGAATGTAGTATGTATCTTTAGTTTATACTCTGTCTAGATGAATTGATTTTTCTGTTTTATTAACATGAAACTCTTGGGTTATTCCATTGGACTTATTCACATTTTTATGTGTTTTACTATTTTCCAAATTATGGCTCAGCATGTATAGAAATGGGATTTTTGCAGAAATTTTGGATTATGCTAATAATGTCTTCCTAGTAGTTTTAGTAATCAAAGGAAAGCATCTTATTTGCAACAGAATATTCATGAAGTAACTGTTGAAAATATATAGCAAGTATTAAAACAATATAGTCTGAATTTTTGGAAGACATTTTCAAACTGGCTTAGATGATTTGCTCAGAAAAGATTCTTCAGTGCAGTTTGCAGTCTACATTTCCTCTGGTTTCTCCAATTTGGTAGGTTGGAAACTAATGTGCATATTGTTCGTTTTTAAGGTAGAGAAATATTGTGAATTTTATGTCTTTTTTGGACACTTTTTAACTAACATTCTTGCTCAATCATTACAATATGTCATAAAGAATTGAGACACATTTGTGTTTTGCTACAATAAAATCTATCAACATATTGAAAATCAAAATATGAGCACAGAGAAAATAGAATACTTGGAGGTTAGAATCACAAAATACTTCATGAATCATATAGCCAGTATATAACCAGGGGGGAATCTGAGACTCAGAGAAGTTAAGTGTCTTGCCCTAAGTCACACAGCATTCATTAATAGAACTGAAACCATAATGGAGGTCCCCAACCTCTGATACCCATCCCTATTTCATTACCCTTTCTATTCAGTTTTGATTCTTTGGTTCATTTCTATTCTTTGGTTTGCTCTTTCTTCTTCCCTGAAGTTATTATTTCCATATTTCCTTTTCTGCACATGCTGTTGTGCAGTCACCCATATATCTGAATTTCCATCACACAGCCTCTCAGGAGAGGCGTCCCCATCACACTGAGACCATGCTGGTGTGAAAAGATCTTAACATCATCACCCTGTAGCCCTAGGGAACTTCAGACCATTAACAGGCTTCATCCTCTCAGTTCCCACCCCTGCAGGGTGAATCCACAGAAAACACTGAAAATAGTGTGTGGTATTAACATGGAGGAAATACATAGATCCAATCGCTAAGATTCATCAACCATGTATGTGGCAAGGAAGAGGACTGGATTTAAAAGTCTTGGAACCAAGTCATCATCTTAATCACATACTACCTGCTTAAGTGTGCAGAATCTTAAGACTGAATTTTCTACTAAGCTGTGAGCTCTGAAGACGAATATTAAATTAGAATTTGGGAAGGAAAACATGCTTTCCTTCATAGAAAAGCACTTTTATTTTAACATTTAATTATGCAGCTGCCCCACAGAGGAGAATGGAGCTCGTTGCCACTAGAAACTGAGTCATACTTGCTAGGGCTATGGTCAAATTGCAAGTCCCACTCCCACCGTCCCCTAACCTCCTCCGGTAATTGACTGACCTTACTAAGGTTGACTGAGCTGAACTTTCCGATGATCCCTGGTGTTTGGGGGCTGAGCTGTGCTTCTGAAGGTGCTCCTGAGGAAAAGGATATTATTTGTGAATGCAGAAGGGAGCCCTCTCCGATAAGAATTTCCAAGGAAATCTCCCTTACAGAAGCTAGCAATGGTTAGTAGAAACAATTTTACATCTACCTGAAGAAAATGTCAACAAAGTTTCCATTTATTTCAAACTGTTGTGAGAGATATTGAATTACTGTGCAAGAAAAATGCCCACCCCACACCCACAGAGAAGATTGCAACAATCTTCCAAACTGGAGAATGCCTTGTAACCAAGCACATAGATCAAAATATGATTTATGTGAGCCACTGAATTTGTACATATTTTGATGCTATTCATTCTATAGTCTTATTCCATTACCTTGACAGAAGAAAATATTTATCTGTTTCTAAACTTAGATTCTAACTGATTTTTAAAATGTGTTTATAGTTTTGATATAGTTAAAAGCAATTAATGTACCTTACAATAAAATATATACCCTAGTACTTACTTTATTCCTATTTCTCTAAGAACTGGTTTTCTTTGATTAATAACTATGCCATATCTAATTTTTTAAATACCTTGCATCCACACTTATCACACCAAAATACTTTAACATTCTTCAAGTCTTAATTCTTGTCTCCTCAGGTTTTGCGGGAAAGAGGGACAGGAATAACCTTTCACCTTTGTCTCTGATGACAGTCAGTGCAAAACTACTTCATCATCCCAGCAGGGAGGGCCAATACATTCCCTGCAAGTGTAATTTCTACCAGAACAACTCATGAAGCGTGGTAAGAAATAGTGTGTGGGTGTCTTATGATAATATTTTTTTAAAAAAATAGAGAAGAGTTTTAAAAATTATTCTTTTCAAAATGAGATCTAAAGGGGGGAAGATGGAAAGAAAAATGTGCAGAAAAATAAAATACAACAAAGTATAGATATTATATACAAGACCATGAGAGACAGAAGTCTAGGAGAAGCATAAGAACCCATTAGTAATGGATTACAAATAGTTTTCACCCCACTGTAAAGTAGTTGTGGGAGAGAGTATCAGACATATCAAAAGTAGTGGCTGATTGTGGCTCCAGATAAGGTTAATATTTATTTTGGTTTTCCTCCTTTTTTCTCAGTTTTTATGGCGCAGGCCTTGGCAAAAAAAAAAAAAAAAAAAAAAAATGGGTGAGTGTGGTGTGGTTTCTACATACACTTCATCTGTTAGGGAAAAGGGTAGATAGGAGAGTTCACAAAACAATCTTTGCTGTGATTTTCACAGGGTGGCTGAAAACCAAAGGTTCTTTCACTATTAGGTCTGACTCCATCCACGAGGGTACTTTCTACCACCAACTTGCAGAAAACCAGGGAATGTGACCAGAGATCATGTTTTGATCCTAAGATGTCTTTCCCCATTGCGTCTCTTTCATTAGCCTCCCTGACTACCCCCAAAGTTGAACAGTTTTCACCACCATGAGAAACAATCTGTGTATAGATGTGTGCATTTCCAGTGTATATTTTTATATTGTTTAAGGGTAACTCAGGTAAGGTCACTTCCCTGACCACACCTTTAACCAGAAGTCTAAGGAACAGATTTAAGTTTAACCTGTTTCCAGTGGTTTCAGGGACTTCTGTATTCGGCGTAGCAGGGACAAAACTGGTCAAAAGAACATTAGACCATATCAGGTTGCAGTTATACTTTTGGAAACTTGGACATGTTTCTTTTTTTTTTTTTTTTTTTTTTTTTGAGACGGAGTCTCGCTCTGCCGTCCAGGCTGGAGTGTAGTGGCCGGATCTCAGCTCACTACAAGCTCCGCCTCCCGGGTTTACGCCATTCTCCTGCCTCAGCCTCCCGAGTAGCTGGGACTACAGGCGCCCGCCACCACGCCCGACTAGTTTTTTTGTATTTTTTAGTAGAGACGGGGTTTCACCGTGTTCGCCAGGATGGTCTCGATCTCCTGACCTCGTGATCCGCCCGTCTCGGCCTCCCAAAGTGCTGGGATTACAGGCTTGAGCCACCGTGCCCGGCCTGGACATGTTTCTTAACTTCTCTGAGCAACTGTGTCCTAATCTTTAAAGGAGATACAGACTGGCTTGCAGCATTGTTGTGAGGATTGGTAATTATTTATATGACAATAGAATTTAATAGATGATAGCAATTATTAATATGCTCACCAACCACTCAGGATAAATTTTAAAAGGAAGGTTTGTAAGCCCATTTGCAACCCTAAGGATATCCTACAGAGACTGCTAACAAGAAACATTACTCAAATCTATTCCTTGCCCCATTGTCCAGACCAAAGATATTCAACACTTCTGGTCCTCTGTGCTTCAGATAACATTCTTGTGCATTCCTCCGCTCTTAGAGACTTCACCTTCTCTCATATATTTGCCCAAGACTTAGATCCTCTGTGCCTGTGAGAATAAGTGAAAGCTTTTTAACATGGAGCTTGAGGGTCCTTAAAATCTCAAATCAAACCAGTTTAGCAACACTTGACAATGTTCATTATGTACTCCATGCTCTTTCTCTATTGAGTCCACTATGGGACAACCTCCTGATGTGTTTTCCTGTACCACATGGTTTTTGTTCAGGCTAAACTCCCAAACTGACGTGTCTTTTACTATTTTGTTCATTGGTTACAGAACTGATGTTCCCATCACTGTGCTTAATGTGCTGATTAAGTTCAACACTTTACCGTGCTGGATTAAGTTTAGCCCTTAATATATTCCTCAAAGAGCACTTATGACTAAAAAAAAGGCAACAGAATTTATTTCAAACCATTGTGAGAGATACTAAACTGTTGTGCAGAAAAAAAAAAAAAAAAAATTTCTTACCCACCAAAAGTTAAACAACACTTTACCAATGTGCATGGTTAGTTTTGGGGGTTACATAACATTTCTTCCATTTAGGGTGGAAGTCATAGAAGTCAGAATGTAAAATACTTTACATTCAGGATAGAAGGCAAAGCGTCTCAACACAAGGATCAGAGCCAAATGCATTACCTTTAGACAGAGCTGTCTAGCATCAACTAAATTAAAGTGCACAGTGGGGTTTCCAATCTCCCATTATGGTTTAATATCCCAGTGCTATGATGGAAGAGACTCTGCCCCATGGGATTTTAAGGACAGATATGTCCAAGAGGAAAAGAATGAGTCTAGAACCGGTTTGGGCAGAGTAATATGACCCACTAGTACATGGATGTAGCCAAAGGATATGGGCTGTCTCCAGTTTCACTAGAGTTGATACTGCCAGAGCTTCCTGGGTAACTATAGGAAAAGATGTATTACCTCTTCCTGGCAAAAGTAGCCAAAGTCATCTCCCCACCATGGAAAGAGGTGGGGTACCTTCTTATTGAATACGAGGAGCCAGAGAATCAACATTCCTTAACAGTTCCTTAATTAATGTTCTTAACAGTGACACTAATTATATAACTGTATATTGAAATGAGATCCTCTCTCTGCTTTGGCTGAGGCCTGAAAATAATAGATGCTACATTTCAAAGTGAGATTTGAAAAATATCCCATGGCAGAAAATTAATTTTGCAGCTTCTGAGATAATAGCCCTCCTTTAAAAAGTTAGGAAGAGGTGAGAAAAGGGTGGGTGGAGATCGAGGAGGATTTTTGGAGACAGCTATTGGAGTGCAATGTGGTCCTCACCCTCTGACTCAAGTTAAAAGAGAGTGTTTTTAAGGAACAACCACAAGGATTTAATATGTGTCCTTGCCTGTTTGGAGGGCACTGTGGACTGGTGCCTTGATTCTTGCTTGGAAAACCTAAAATGTAAAATCTGGGCTGACAGGTTCCCGTATGGAAGAAGGAAGAGTTGTTGCTGAATTGGAATCAGTATGTAGACCAAGAATTTAGATGTAGATAAGGAGAGGGGCATGTCAGCGATGAATGTATGAAAGTTTCCACTGGGCCAGATATGGCCTAATAAGTGAAAAAACTGTTGTTTCTGGTTATCTTAGATCCTGATCCAGAAAGCTACCTGAAGTAGGAATAGACCTCACCAGAGATAAACTGGCAGCTGTCACTAGATTCCTAGGGCTGAGGGAGCAGGAAATAATCAACCCAAATAGAAATAGAAATCATCAGAAATTGGCTGGGGCAAGGGAGGGGATGCTGGGAAAGTTGGGAAGCCAGAGGTCGGTGGAGGTCTCAAAGAACTTGTGAGAGCACCTGTAAGAGAACACATCCAGATTAAACACACATCAGGACCAGAGAACAGCACCACCCAACCCACACTAGTACCAGGCATGTAAGGTGTAGCTTGCCCCAATCTATCTCTCCTACTACCCTTCTCCCCATCAGCTCTGACCATGAAGGGAAAAGAAAATTTCACTAATAGGAGCATGTGGAAGGGTAGATGTGCTTGGCAGAGAGGAAAAAGCCATCTACTCTCCATCCTTTGGGCTCAGGCTTCCAACCTGAAATGTGTCTGAGCACCTATGGGAGATGCCTCAACTGGACAGCAAGACTGACCTTGTGACATCCCATGAGATGAGACATTCTAATTACTAAATTGAGAGAGAGAGTTTTGTGCCCTAAGAACAAATTTTAAAAGTCGCAGTTCCTGCCTAAATTTTCATCCAGGGAAAGGGGAAGGGATAGCCCTAAAGAGTTCATTGTAAGGGGCTCTGGGAAATAATCTATAATTGCTTTATGATTACCGCCCCTGAGCCATGCTTATTTCCATATAATACTAAGTTATTTTCACATGCCTCTCTGCCCACTCTGGTATCCCTGATGGCAGCTCTCTCTTATTCATTTTTGTATTCTCAGTATCTAGTCTAGTAACTGGCACATGACATTAAACACTTACTGAATAATACAGAAGGGAATACCATGACTACCAGGGAAAACAAAAAGAGATTTACAAGAGTCTGAATGAGGGAGGAGCCACATCCTGTTGGGCAGGTCAAGAATACTTCACAAATGTGGTCAAACGTGATATGGACCATGTGCATTCCACCAGGTACCTATTTAGACCAACAAACTCAAGAAAAATGTAGTGACAGAAGAGAACGTGCAGAGATGAGGTGATCCAGTAGCCTCCCAAAATGAAAGCAATAACTACAGTGTGGATGGCAATGTGAAGAAATGTATAATATAATCATTTGATAGTGAAAGAGAATAGAGAGCAAGAGGAGAACAAGAATGAGACTGAATGAGATTTGAAAGGCCAAGGCCATCAGGCTATTGGCAGATCCCAAGACAGAAACAGATGAACCTGATTCAAGGAGAGTAGACTGAGAAACATACCAGAGGCCCATCAAGGGCACTGCCATGGACATCTTCCAGAAGATCCTGCCAAATCAGCGGACAGCAGTGGGTACCTGAAGCTTATAGAGTCACTTTATTTTTCAGACATGAAAGAACTTTGCTTCTCCAATCATCTTTTGCAAGCAAAAGATAATCAGCTAACTCTGAAAGCAGGAGTTAAAGGTAAAACCATAAGAACAAAAGACTAGGTTCAAGTATGAAGAGAACTGGAAGAGAATTAAAATGGAATAGCCTGATAGATGGGTTTGGCTGAGTCAAACCAACTGGGTTAAACAAGATGAAGATTTGCCTGTCCTGTATCCTATATAGAAAAACACAAGTCATTTGTAGGAAGGCTTATTAGGAAGACAACTTACTTTTTATAAGCTGAAATCAGGTTAAGGTAAATACTGAGGTATCTTCAAACCACAGAATAAACTTATAAAATAAGAAGAAATGTGCAAAATTTAGATGTGGTAAATCATAAAACTTTACTAAATAAATAAGGCTTCATTACTGGAAGATGTTATGGTATGTATTTCAATTCCTGTTCAAAATAATGTGCATAATTTATCCAAGCCCCCAAAGTGAATTGAATTTTTTCAAATTTGATCATATTACAATTTATATGACTTTGGGAGGCCAAGGTAGAAGGATTGCTTGAAGCCAGGGGTTGAAGATCAGCTTGTGCAACATAGCGAGAACCCATCTGTACAAAAAAAAAAAAAAAAAAAAAAAAAAAGAAATTAGCCAGGTATATCATTCTCAGCAAGCTAACACAGGAACAAAAAACCAAGCACCACATATTCTCACTCGTAAGTGGGAGTTAAACAATGAGAACACATGGACACAGGCAGGGGAACATCACACACTGGGGCCTGTTGGAGAGTAGGGGGCAAGGGGAGGGAGAGCATTAGGACAAATACTTAATCCATGCAGGGCTTAAAACCTAGATGACAGGTTGATGGGTGCAGCAAACCACCATGGCACATGTCTATCTATGTAACAAACCTGCATGTTCTGTATATATATATCCCAGAACTTAAAGTAAAAATAAGAAATAAATAAAAGTAATAGAGCAAATGAAGAAAGAAAGAAAGAAAGAGAGAGAGAGAAAGAAAGAAAGAAAGAAAGAGAGAGAGAGAGAGAGAAAGAAAGAAAGAAAGAAAGAAAGAAAGAAAGAAAGAAAGAAAGAAAGAAAGAAAGAAAGAAAGAAAGAAAGAAAGAAAGAAAGAAAGAAAAAGAAAGAAAGAAAGGGAAAGACAGACAGACATAATGGTGTGCACCTATAGTCTGATTGCAGGCAACAGAGTGAGACCCTGTGTCTAGGAAAAAAAAAGGTTATATACAAACAAAAATATCCAAAAAGAGGTAGGAAAGTCTTGATAAAGAAGTAGTAACAAGGAATCTGTCCAATTGCATTTTAAATATACTTTAAGATACAATAATTAAACCGCACTGTATTTACGCAAGAAAAATTCTGGAGACTAAAGCAAGCAAGGTGAAAATTCAACACATATATTAACTCTACATAAGAATTTAATAATTTATGCAAGTTGCATTTTTAAAAGCAAGCTTCTATCTCTAGGAAAAATTCGATTATTCAACATGTAATTTGAAAGCAACTAGTTAGACTATAACAGAATATAGAATTATTCTGTTAAAAGTCAGGTCACGTGACTTCTTTGCTTAAAACCTCCCAATGGTTTCCCGTATCTCTCAGAGTAAAGGATTCATAGTGACGTTGAAAAGCCTAAACAACGTGACACATATTTCCTACCTGACTTCATTTTGTACTGCTCTGCCCCGCCAATCACTCCACCTCACCCACACTGGCCTCCTTACTGGTCTGCAAACAACACACAAAAGTTCAAATTACAAGGCTTTCATATTTGTGGTTAGCTTTGCTTTGAACAATTTCCCCCAAAATCTGCACATGGCTCTCTCCGTATTTCCTTCAGATCTTTGCTCAAATGTCACCTTCTCAGTGCCTTGCTTCACTAAAAGTGTGGAAATACTAAGAAAGAAAATACAGCTGAGTCTGTAATCTTGGGGTGTAAACAGGCTCCTTAATCAAGACTCACAAATCACTGATTAATAAATTTTACCACATAAAAATTAAAAACATCCAAATACGACAAATGGAATTTTAAAAATTGACGAAGTGGAAGAAATATATTGGCAACATGTGCCAAGGTATGATTTATTTCCTATGAAAAACTATGACATGTAAGAGAAATAACAATGTAACAATGGGTAAAGGAAGGGCAAAGAAAATGCTTACACATACATAAAGACAGATCGCCAACATGCATGAAAAATATTCAACTTCAATTAAAAAAAAAAAAAGAATTGAAAAACAAAGTAATGAGCCACCAAACTAGTAAACACAAACAGAATGGTAATATACAACATTGGCATGAGTGAGAAGAGAAAGACTTCTTTCTTTTTCCCCACACAGTCACTAGATTCATAAATAAGTACAATTTTGGTCAAGAGTAAGTTGGCAATATGAGTAAAAATATTTAAAATATGCTTACCTTTTGACCCAGGAATTTCACTTCTGAAAATTGGTCATAAGGAAATAATTAGGAACAGGTGGAAAGATTTAACTACAAACTATCATAAAATGGTAATGTGCGATCTTAGAGGTAATAAGTAATGTAAGAAGAAGCACTGCAATATTTTTCTCTTGTTGATGAGGATAGAGAAAGGAGACTTATGAGCTGATTATATGTAAATAAGCCTTAGGTCTTTTTTTTTAAGTGCCATCTGGAAGTGGCAGCTGTATTGCATCTTCACTAAGGCTAGGAGAGGAAGTAGTGGGCTTAAGCTTCCACATAGGGATTTAGGTTAAATATAAGAAAAGTATTTCCTTACAAGAAGATTTGTAAACATTGGTATTGGGTGAAGAAGGAGGTGGTATAATCACATTCCCTGGAGGACTTTCCTGCAGAATAGATTTTTATCAAATTAAGATGATTTTCGGTGCATGCCGCAAGAAGCAGAGTTTGGTGTCTTAAGTTCATGTGCCAGTCTTCTATTTTTAATTACACTATGATGTTTGATCACTGCATTTGTGCATTGTGTGGCATGGGTTCATATTAGAGTAACTATCCCTTCATCTCATTAAAATAATACTTCGAATTATTCTTTATTACCCAAATGAAATAGGTTTCTCATTAAGAATCAGGGTGGAAGACTGTCTTCAACCCACCAGCTGCCATGCATTACATAATCCTTGTACTATTTGAACTCCTTTGGGTGATCTTGGCTTTTCCCAGAAAGCTGTGAGTCTGAAACCAATTTATCAACCCTCTAAAAAGTCAAAAATATTCCAAGTGCACTTCTCAATTACAGTAGAAACAAGCTTTCTAGTTTGCATAACTCATTTGGGTTTATTATGATTATTAATTTTATTATGATATTTTCACTGACTATTGCAGACTAAGATTACAGCAAATATTAAGCACAATTCTATTAGAGTATAACAGAATTGCACACAACCATTGCAAAGTTCTAATATAAAGAGAAAACTTCACAAATATGGAAAAAAGATTTGTACATGCTCAAAAAAAAAGCTAGATGTAAAGACTATTACAGGAATAGATTAACATTAAGTCAATTCTAATCATTTTTCAAGGCAGCACAGATACACTTACCAAAGGAAAAAATGAGCCTAAGGAGAAAAGAATATAAATTGCTTATATGGAAATTAGAAGGGATATTACTGTATTATTTACAGCTTAAAGAATCACATTTTCATATTCAATAAACTTCAAATATCCTCATTTTTCAAACAAACAAAATCTGGCATTGTTTCTCTAGTTGCATCATAACTATATGCCACAAAATAAGGAATTCTGTAATGACTTCTTAGAGATTATTTCTATGTTTAGATTTTTCCGAGCAGTAAAAGGAAAAACTAAAATGAGCGCTATTTGAAAGGATGCTAGTAGAGCACACCCCTACCAAAAGGAAAAGAAGACAGCATTTGTGGTTTCTACAGCCCATCTGACCCAGTTCGCTTAACTTATTTTAAAGCAATGTAGTTTCTCCTTAGGTCCTTGCCTTTACAACTAGTCTATTCTTTTTAAGCTTTTACTTTTATTCCCTGGACACAACCTGGTTTATCTCATTCAGAATACCAGGTACCTAGCATACCAAGGTCTTTTCTGTCTACAGATCAGACCCCTCCTTGGCTTCAGGAAAATGATATTTCTTGAGTTTCCTAAACTCCAACCTGAAAATATTCTTTAGATCACTCACTCTCCCTTCCAGATGTATAGCCTACTTCTAAATATTTAAGATTTTACTTTTCAAAATTTCCTTTATTTTTCCCTCCCTAGTGGATGAAGAATTTATTCTTGTTTCTTTCAGCGCTTTGTTCTCATATTCTATAAATGTTCTATGGCATTCTGCCTAGTCCCCTCCTAGGTATGTGTTACCACCTGACACTGATCCTTCTTTCCATAGCTTCAAACCTAATGTCTGAAATCTTATCTCAGGCCCTCTTGTGTAGACATATTCTCTTCTCAAAGACTTTAATATGACAACTATCATACAACTTGTAACATTTAAGTTTGACTCAGTAACACTGTGGCTTCTCAATCTATACAATTATTTTTAAGCTTTGCTACACCAACCTCCCAGATATTTTAACTTTCCTCTTCAATGACAATCCAAGAAAGTGACTATGGCAGGAATTTCCAAGAAAGGAACATCAGGGAAGTCTTAACTTTATTCCACATGTATGTTTAGCCTTTACACATATAAATACTTACTAAATTGACTATTAATCTTGAAATCAACTGTTAAAATGGTAGAAGTATAAGTCCCAGACTAGAGAGCAATTTATATGACAAGAGTAATTATAAGTAGCACATTAGAAGTTAAAGAAAAAAATGTTCCAGTTTTCTTTACAACCCTGATTTTTATTTATGATGGCAATATGTACAGCAAAAAATAAATAAATAAATAATAAGCTATTTTGTCAGACTCCCTTGCAGCTAGGGCTGGTCAAGAAATACAATTCTTGCCAATAGATTGCAAATACAAGTCACCGAAGGAGTTTTCAAAAATTTTTTTATAAAGAGCTGACTCCACTGGCATGAGGTCTTTGCCCCTTGCCCCTTGCCCTTCACCCTTCTTGCTAGCTAGAGTCTGGTCTCCATACCCATGGGGCAAAGAGCCATCCTGAAATCATGAGGAAGACAACAAACATTTGAGGGGAAAGAGAAGCCTGGATCTCTGATGACATTGTGTATACCATACCTGGCTTGCCTACCCTCACACTTTTGTTATGTGAGAGAAAAACCGATCCCTTTTTATGCCACTGTATTTAGTGTTTCCTGTGGCTAGGAGTCCAATATATCTTTAACTGATAGATATAGTTGGCAAAAGCTGGATATGAAATTTTTAATAAACAAACAAGTATATTTTAGGAAGATGTGTTTATCATTGAGAAAGTGACTTTTCTTTGGAGTAAAAATTAAAGTATAGATGCAACAGAGTCACTCTTTTTTTAAGAGGCTCTTCTGCCTTACAAATGTCTTCCACTATGATATAAAAAAGGTCCTTCTGTTTTTTACTTTTTTACTGTCTATTGGTCATAAGTTTGCTTAAGGAAGAAGAGAAAATTAGGGAATTAGAGAGCTCATATTAATATCCAAGGCTTATTCTTAGTTTCTACTAATGCTTAAGCTTAATTGCCCTTTTCCTCCTTAAGCTTTACGTTGATTGCAGACGACAGAAAGTTACTCTAATTTAGCAGTCCCCAATCTTTTTGGCACCAGGGACTGGTTTTGTGGAAGACAATTTTTCCATGGACAGGGTGGGAGGGATGGTTTTGGGATGAAACTGTTTCACCACAGACCATCAGGCATTAGAGTCTCATAAGGAATGCTCAACCTAGATTTTTCACATGCGCAGTTCACAATAGGGTTTGTGCTCTTATGAGAATCTAGTGCCGCTGCTGATCTGACAGGAGGCAGAGCTCAGGCAGTAATGCACACTCAACCACCACTCACCTTCTTCTGTGCTGCCCAGTTTCTAACAGGCCATGAACCGGTACCCAGCCTGAGGATTGAGGACTACTGCTCTAACTAACCTAAGCAAAAAGGGAATTTACTGGAATATCAAATGGCTCACAGAATTGACGGGAAAGCCAGACCCAATGCAATTCTAATCCTAACTACCCAGAGTGAGGTCAAATCTCACAGACTAAGCGCATAGTCCATGACACTCCCCTTACTTCAGATACCAACCCCAAGCTCCAGGGTTCCCAGTCTACCTGCACATCTACCCAACCAGCTACAATTTTGGAGATTCCCACTACACCCTCAATAATTTGCTCACAGAACAACTCACAGAACTCAGGAAAGTGTTATGATCATTTTTTTGTTATAAAGATTAGAAAACTGTACAGCTAAATGAAGAGATGTATATTGATGGTCAAGGTTTGGGAGGTCTCAAACACAAAGTTTCCAAACACAAAGCTTCCGTGTCCTCAGGACACTTCACACTTGCAGCACAATGATGTGTGATTGCCATTCAGGGAAGTTCACTTAGGCTTTCAGTGTCCACAGCTTTTATTGAGTTTTCTCTATGTAGCATCATGGGTTGGATCATCAGTCATATGACAGAACTAAATCTCCAGCTCCTTTTACCTCATTGGACGTTAGGAGATTGGTATGATACCATATCGAGCAAAGCCCTAACCCTCTATTCATCTGATTGGTCTTTTTGACACGGCCAGCCCAATCCTGAGTCATCTCATTAGTATAAATGACCTAGGAGTCTGCCATGAATCACCTTGTTAGCATACACTATCAGGTGTGATCTGAATGGCTCATCATGAAAAAAAAGACACTGCTATTACTCAGAGAATTCCAAGGGTTTAGAGGCTCCCCCTAGTAAACAGGACAAAGGCCAACCAAGTTTTATGTTATACAGTACTGAAGAACCAGGCTCAGGAAATTAGTAGGAACCAGAGTTACAGTCAAGACCTCTCCACTGGAATGGTTATCTTAGGACATAACTGCCACCTCCAAAGACTTCCCTGGAACTCTCCACTGAGATTACCACAAACAGCAGATAGCACTGTGTACACTGAGTACCAACAACACTAATGTCACCTCAAAATGACTAGATATTGTCTAGATTCTTTGTGTCACTTCTCCCACGTTCAAAATCCCTTGCATGAGTGGCTCATTATCCAAATTTAGACCATGCACACACACACTAGCTCATGAGAAAGATGAACATTTATACCACGTGGACTTCTAAGGTGGAAGTAAGGATCTTGCTTGAAATAATAGAATTCCTATCACATAGGAACTTGAGTTCCTGGGCAGCAAAAATATGACAAATACCCCTAAACTATAACTCTTTCACTAATCAAAATCTGTATATATCCTTCTCTCAAAAATCTGTTTCTGCCAAATATAATGATATCGTCTCTTACATAATTGAAATACATTTTTTTACTCCTGCAACAAGGAGACCATCCAGACTCCCATTATATACAAATCTAAATACACGTGTTGGCTCTTTAGTTACGACCTATTCTTCTCTAATTTTGCCTCCATCACACATAAATATTGCTCAGCCTGTGAGCTCAATATGTTCTATATGAAATAGTGGTATAATTGAGCAGGAAATAAAAGGTAGATTAGTTAAATATGTAACTATATACAAAGACAGATAGAGACAGAGCAAGTAAAATAATATAGAAGTGACTACACTTCTTGCATATGAAAAATCATGAAGACAAATATACCTTCCCCACTCCTTCATTTTGTGTCCCCTTTGCCATCAGCCAGCACAAAAACTGGTTGAATAACATTATCTCTGGGATAATCCAAACCTTTATTCCTGAGAATTCTAAGTCTTAGATGATCCTACTGTATACAACTAAAGTCACCTTTAAGCCATTTTTAATTTATTGCTGTACTTGGCAATGCAAAGATCTTCCCCAACCCCACTCCTGTCTCAGTTGATTCTGTCCATTCTCCTTTCTGCCTCCACTGTGAACTCGCAGCTCTATTTTTCTTCAGTGTCAGGATTAATCACCCCAGACAGCACTATAATCCCTCTTTTTAGTATATTCAACTCATGGTGAAGAACCTAAAAAGACCAAATAGCTGTCTCAGCTTCCAACTCAAAAGAACCCTTGTTACAATGCCTGGTGGATGCATTCATCTCTTGCTTACTAAATCCTCTAAGCCAGAAGTGTTTGGAGTTAGCACAATTTCTAGGGCACATTATGAGCTGTAACCTGAAAAGCATCAAATTTTCTATCATCCTTCTTCTCCAGACTCACATATTGTCTATCTCTGAGAGAAATCATTCCATATGCTGCTCTCCTGAACAGGCTTTCCAATCTCATAAGGAGATCTCCTAAACGAAACTGTAAGAGATCCTCCAATGCTGTAAGTTAGCTGCTCTGGGATAACAGGGTACGTGATAAAACCAATTATCCCATGACCAGCAGCACATTACCTGATTTCACTCACAAAATAACAATTTCATGGCCAGAGAAATGTTGGACGACATATTCTGATGAGCTAAAAGGTATCTGTTAAGTTCATAATTAATAGTGCTTCTAGAAATACAATAGGCAGAAAAAATAAATCCAGTCCATATCCTTAAGGTGTTTTTCAGTTGGCACAAATACTTGATGTCCCACTAAAAAAAGTAATCACCTTGCCCAAAGTCCCACCCAGGTTCTAGCTCCTTAGCTAAAAGTGGACTAATGATTCTACTGGAGAAATTGAGCCCTCAGCATTAGTGATAGCAAAATAATATAGAGAAGTCTCTCCTTAGTATATTTGTCCATTTGGCTGTTGTAACAAATTGCCGTAAACTCAGTATCTTAAAACAACAACAATTCATTCTCTCACAGTTCTGGGGTCCAGAAGTCAGAATCAAGACATTAGTAGGACCTTGTTCCTCCTGAAGACTCTAGGGGAATCTCCTTTCTTGCTTCTTTCAGCTTCTAGTAACCCCAGGTATCCTTCAGTTTTTGACTACATAACTCCAATCCTGCCTCCATCTTTTCACATGGCCTTCTCTGTGTCTCTCTTCTCCTCCACTGCCTCTTTTTAAAAAAATTAATACATAATAATTGTACACATTTGGATGTACATGTGATATTTTAATATATGCATATACTATGTAGTAATCAAATCAGGGTAATTGGGGTATCCACCACCTAAAACATTTATCATTTATTCATATTTAGAGCCCAAATCTTCTCTTCTAGATATTTTTAACCATACAATAAATTGTTGCTAACCATAGTCACATGACTGTGCTAACACTAGAACATATTTCTTCTCTATAACCATAATTTTGCACCCATTAACCAACTTCTCTTCATCCCTCCTTCCCACTATGCTTTCCAGCCTGCAGTAACCATGATTGTACTCTCTACCTCCATGAGATCAACTTTCAAAGCTCCCACATATGAGTGAGAACATATAATATTTGTCTTTCTGTACCTAGCTTTTTGCACTTCACATAATGAGCTCCAGGCTCATCCATGTTTCCATGAATGACAGGGTTTTCTTTTCTGTGGCTGAATAATATTCCATCCTGTATATATACCACTATTCATCCGTTGATGGACACTTAGTTTGCTTCCACATCTTGGCTATTGTTCCATCTCTTATAAGGGTACTTTCCGATGGATTTAGTAGCTACTCAGGAAATCCAGGTGACCTTGTCTCAAATTCCTTAACTTTATTAGACCTGTAAAGGCTGTTTCTCAAATAAGGTCATATTCACAGATTCTGGGGATTAGGATGTGAGCATATCTTTTGGGCACCATCATTCAGTCCAACACAATGGGTTTCACTATCACCATTGCTACGTAATTCATGAGATCTTTATGCAAGCATGAGGAGAATGGGCAAGGAGACTGACTGACATCTAGAGAATGGATTATCATATCCTGAACCTGAAGAGACTCTTAATAAGCATTCAAATACTACATTAATATTTTTCCACTCTGAGAGCATTCAGATGGAAAAAGATATCCACTACCCTCTACCAAAATAGTCTTGTTACTTCTAAGTTTCTGACTACCTGCTCAAATTATTAATCATTACCCACTGGTTTTTGTTATTACTTAACTCAATCTATGACTTCTTCCAGGCAAATTAGACAACAGGTTTACTTCCCTTTAGGACCAGCATTGAATTAAGAAGTACAATCCCTTACTATAAGTCCACCAATGCTGGCCCCAGGAAATCGGGAAGAAGCATCTGTAAACCAAGAGCTATCTATCTATCTACATATATATCCATTTATTGATTTATCTGGCATCTCAGGCTACTAACTAGTCACAGGAATCCCTCCATGAGGCCATTGGGGTTGAGAGAGAGCAGCGGGGTAGCAGGATGATACCCAGGAAGATGACAATCCTCCTTGTACAATTTAACATATGCATTTAAGATTGACTTGGAACCATTCCTGTGTGTGTGTGTGTGTGTGTGTGTGTGTGTGTGTGTGTGCAGGCGCATGGGAATGTGTGGATTTCACTTGATGGAGTACTGCTGTGGATTCCTCACTTTACTTTTTAGTGAATGAGCTTATGATCGGTTCATAATGGGAAATTCAGATCATAATGCCAGGCATTTAGTCTCTACCAAGGTCCAGTAGCATTTCAAGAGTTGTTTCTCAAAATAGGACTAGTTACTTGCTGGAGAGGTCATAACTTTTATTTTTTTAATGACATTAGAGGTCTTGACTGTGAATTTACTACTGCGGCTCCATAAAGCATCCCAATCTGCTACAAACTCTTCAAGCTTCATTGGATCTGCTGGATCATATGGGCTGCCAGGTAGAGTTGATTGCACTGCAGCCTGGACTGATTGCCGGGAGCTCTGTTGATATGAGTTAGTGAGGAGACAACATCTGGAACAGCAGCTGCACTTGAAGGCACCACCTAATTAAGCTTACAATAATCCACACTCATTCTCCAAGACCCATCTGTCTTCCCCATCAACCTAATTGGAGAGTTAAATGGAGCTGCGATAGAAATGACCACAACCTACCATTTCAGTCATTGATGGTAGCACTAATCTCTCGGATTCTATGGGAATATCCTACTGCTCTTGTTTTTTTCTTTTAGTAAGGAAGGTGAGATCCAGGACTTCCATCCTTGTTCTTTCCTTTCATAACAACTCTTATTCCTGAGTTAAGAAGTAAATGTGAGTATTTAGCCAATTGCCTAAAATATCTTTTCCAAGAACACACAGGAAATGAAGGGAAAGAGAAGAGGATGTGTCTGTAGGTCCCTGTATGCCTACAGTGAGATGGGCTTGGGTCAAGACTCTATTTATTACCTGAACATAATACATTTCTAGTCTGACCATTGAACCACAGTACCATTTTTCTATATTAGAAATGTGTAATTTGAGAGCCATTATCTTAAAACAACTGAAAGGTCTACTTATATTCTTTTCTTCAGAATATACTTACACCAGAAAATGACCACAGGTCTAGAAATAAGGTAATGACTCTTTCTTTTGGTAAGCTTTATCCTGAGACATGGTGATTTTATGCAAATTTATTAGGAACTTTGTGAGTTGCCTATATATCTCAGATCTATAGACTCCATGATCAATAAATCAGTGTTAAATATCTATGTGTCTCTATTAGGGAAAGCACAAATAACTAGCCTCTGGAGGTTAAGTGCCTGACTTCTGCACCTGCCCTTCTCAATCATAGGATCTTTCCAATCTCCATTGTAATCAGACAGACTATTTCAATATCAGTCCCTCCCATCAATATCCCCAACTGACAAGAGAAGCCACAATCACATTTTTGTAGGTACTAGTAGTTCCCTCACTGAAGTGTTTCTCAAGGTCTTAGCAAAAAGATGGTCATCTATGTCTACTTAGGCAACATAGTTAGGAAGTAGATGAGATTCATGTTTTAAATTCAGTCATTTTATTTCTTTCTAGGTACTATTGTAAATAATTTATGGCATCTTAATTTTCTTTAGCATGATCAATAATCTATACAGCTTCCTGTATTAAAAGTACCTTGCCCTCTCAGTGAATCCAGATAATTGCACTATACGAAAAAAATAGACTAACCTAAAACTACATTTATTCACTTTTTGGTTAAGCATGTTTGGAATTTAATAAGACATATTTTCCCCTAGGTATTTTATTATACAAATTGTTAAGTATATTTATTTTGTATTTTTTTTGTATTAAACTATTACAAAGTTTGACAACATAAATTAGTATGCTGAAATCCAACTTCAGTTACCAATTTGAAATGAAAATGGGGGGAAGAGGGTTAGGATCTGAAGAGAACTGGCTTAAGAATGGGAAGGACTGCCTCTTACAACAAAGAAAAGGGTTTTTACCTGAGCTATTTTGAATGCATCAACTGGCAAGGGAAGCTTTAAAAAATTGGGTTTTGTGGCTATTTCAAGCCCTTTAAATCCTCCCATATATCCCTATTTTAATATTCAGAATGTCACTCTGTCCCATTTAATATTTTAACTCTCACCAAAGAAGCTGAAGAGGGGATAAATAATGTGTTAACTTGGAAACCCAAGACTAACCTTTGTATTGATTTTTTGGATACCTCATCTCTACAGCTTTAAGAGTCCAAATATTCTGCTAGCATCATCAGGTAAAGTTCTCTAAGCTTAAGTTTGTGACCCAAGAATTTAATATTTGAAATTGTCATTCTTTTTTTTATCCAAGCCACTTAGTATGTCTAAAAGCAGCCCCTCACATGCCCAGTTAATTTTTTTCAGCTGTTGTTCAACATCAGCAAATTTATACCCAAAGCCTGATCTTCAATCTGCACTGGATTCCAAATGATGACAGGAAAGTTAACCGTTTTGTCGTTGCTTACCACAGTCTGTCATCCTTCGATCACTGACACAACTGCATTTTCACTGCTTTTAACCCTAATTATGCCAAGTACAATCCCAGACTTCCTCCTTTTCCCTGAGATCTGGTATATAATCTGCTCCTGGAACCAACTTTCATACTAGTCAAGATTGTGGCTGCCTAGAAAAAAAACAAACCTGGCTATAAAGCACCCAAAATAATTGAAGGATATTTATTATATACTCCAAAATCAATAAAAGGCCTGAAGGACGAGATTTTTAAGTGGTCAAGAATCCATGGAGTATTGTACTAGCTGAGTATAGCGTCATAACCAGACTTGAGGTGATGCGATAGACAGAGGAAACTTTTTTTTTGAGACGGAGTCTTGCTCTGTCGCCAGGCTGGAATGCAGTGGCAAGATCTTGGCTCATTGCAAACTCCGTTTCCTGGGTCTAAGCAATTCTCCTGCCTCAGCTGCAGAGGGAATTTCTGTTCATCCTTGACTCCCATTAGCTTGCTCTGAATGAGAAGAGAAAATTAAACTCAGTATCTTACAAGAAGTGTGGAGGAGGCTATAGACAGATAAATATTGGTACCATATTATTGGATGAGAGTAACAGGTTGAGTGTCACAAGTAAGCTGACAAATACTTTAAAAAGCAATGATTTCAAACCCAATTCTATATGCTCTTCTACTGGGGCATATACTCACAGAAGTCAGAGTCTTTATCTTATGGTTCATTTAATCTCTTGCTGCATGCAATAGCAACTTAAATGTGAATAAAATCCTTAATACTGTTTTCTTCAATTTCCCTTAATTTTTGATGGGTTTGAGCAAGTTAAACTACCTATGTGTAATTTTTCTCAAGGCTACTATAAGTAAAAAGATGTGTACAAGGAGCATTATATTATTTTTTACATAGCTATATGAGTTAAAAATGAAAAGCATTTTAGTTAGAAGTATAAAGAACTCACTTTAAATACTTTCTCTCTTTTATAAATGAAAATGTCCTTGTCTTTAATAATGTTCATCAATTTGAACATTCCTTTCTTTTTATGTCTTGGAGCTGTTAGAAAGTATTTAGCTCTGAGGCTGACATTTGGTATTTTTACTGAATTTTATCTTATTTTCAACTGTATTTTCAACCTTTTAAAATATTATGAATTATGCACACTGAGAACCAGGTAAAAAAAATTATGAATGCATATTTGTCAATAACATTTGGGACTCTGTGATATATATGTATATACTATTATTCCAAGAGGTTGCCTTCCTGAGGTCCTGAGTCAGGATCATGCAAGTCTTCTATGGAAATACATTTGACCCTCTACATCGGTGGGTTCCACATTCAGGGATTGAACCAACTGTGGATCAAAAAAAAACACTCGAGGAAAAATTGTGTTTGTACTGGACATGTACAGTCTTTCTTTCTTGTCGTTACTCCCTAAACAATACAGCATAACAGCTGTTTACATAGCATTTACATTGTATTAGGTATTACAAGTAATCTACAGATGATTTAAAGTACACAGGAGGATGAGCATAGATTATATGCAAGTACCACTCCATTTTATATTAAGGACTTGAGCATCCTCAGATTTTGGTATCCAGAGAAGGTCCTTGAACCAGTTGCTCATGGATACTAAGGGACAGCTATTCTTTCTTAGCATTTAAAATTGACAATTGCTTTTGTGCTTTCTTCAAATTTCATGAAGTTATGACGTCTCAGGCCATCGGTTCTTCCAGCCGTTATTCACAAAATATTGATCCAACCTCCTACAGCTACAATTATGAGTGGTGCCTTTCACAATGTTGAAGATCAACAATACCTCTAATCGCCTCTCATTTGTTCAATTCTACTTGACAATTTCTCTGAAAATACCTCAAGTCACTATTAAAGATGCATTTTACCATCAACCATGATACTCTACCTGTGTTTTCTTGCAAGCTGATTATTTACACCCCTTCCGGAAGCCACAGTCTTTCAAAATTGTAGACAAGACCACAAAACACATGACAAAAAGAGAGACCCCAGTGCAGTGACCCACACACACTGCAGAGCACACTCAGCTTGGGACAGCACAGTGCAGCTCTCTCTGAAGGTGAGAATTTGCAGCATGGTGGGTTCTTGCTCAATGGGTCGGCACGTTCATTTGGTCATGAAGCCCTGGATGGCTAAGAGCGTACAAGAACATTCAGCAAGTAGAGTTTACCAGGGTACTACTACACACACGTTTGTGTCGGCATGTGCACATTTTTTCAGAAAGATAGGTTAGAGACAAATGGCTTCAAAGCAAATCAATGCTGCACAAAAAAACATAAAATCAGGCACATCTAGATTTCTGTATCCTTGTTAATATTTGTGTGTGTATACATATATATTTGAAATGTCTGCAGAAAATGTTAAAAGACACTAAAATCTAAATCATGTATATCTGTTGTGTGTTTGTTCATATACAGTCTTTATATGTTGTTCAAAGATGGCCTATGTAGCCTGTAATTTTATCACATACTTTTTTTTCTTTTCTGTTTTTGAGATAACATTGAAGAAAAGCCAGCAGGCTTCTACCCGATTTGGTTTGAATAAAATGCGCAAATGAAATTTCCTATCATACTCTATCAAGTGCTTCAGCCAAAGCACATTTATTTTGAAATACTTTTTTATTTTCATGCTTCTGTTTAGAAAAAATTCTGTGTATGTATTTTGGAAATTGCATCCATAAACAGATAAAATAGATAGATGTGAAGATAATTTTCTTCTATTCTGCTTATTCTCTAATTATAGTTATACCAGTGAAGCACAACACATTTCAGAATAGTTTTCTTCGGTGATTATTGATATTATTCTGTTAAACACTAGGTCTTCTCAAAAGTGTCACTGATATTTTAATACATATTGATCTCTTTTTAATTTTTTTAAAATTTCAATAGTTTTTGGAGAACCGGTGGTGCTTGGTTACATGGGTAAGTTCTTTAGTGGTGATTTCTGAGATTTTGGTGCACCCATCACCTGAGCCCTGTACCCAGTGTTTAGTCTTTTTTCCCTCACCCTCTCACACTCTTGCCCCTAAGTTCCCAAAGTCCATTGTATCATTCTTATGCTGATGAACTTGTTTTCAAAAAATTTAGTTTGCTTTTTTCCTTTTTCTCTCACCTACATTTTTCTACAAAATTAATGACTGCAAATCCTGTGTTTCTTTTTATTCTTTAAACCAATTTGTTTTTCTTGGTATGTTTGTTACTAACACCAATTAGCACACATATCCCAAAAGTTTTTTTTTCCTAGCATCCTACACATTTACGATTAGTGTCTATTTTCAGCACCTTCATTACTCTTCCAAATCACAGGACCTATTTTTTTTTATTGCTTTTCCATTTGAAGTCCAATTTTATTACTTAGTACCTCTCCAGCAATTAATTCACTCATTTTATTTCATTTTATTTATTTTGTTTTAGAAACAGTGGTTCACTCTGTCACCCAGGTTGGAGTGCAGTGGGGCAATCATAGCTCACTATAACCTCGAACTCCTGGACTCAGGCAATCCTCCCACCTCAGTCTCCCAAGTAGCTAGAACTACAGGTGAACCACCATACCCAGCTAATGTTTCTGCTTTTTGAAGAAATGGTGTCTCATTAGGTTGTCCAGGCTGGTCTCTAACTCCTGGCCTCAAATGATTCTCCTGCCTCAGCCTCCCAAAGTACTGGGATTAGAGGTATGAGCCATTGTATCCTGCCTGATTTACTCTATTCGAATTGTTGCTATGTGTCACGTGAGAGAGAACAGCATGCTCCAATGGTCCAACTAAACTCTTACCAAAGCGTATACTCTGAGACCTTGCAGTTACCTCCATGTGCGTGTGTGTGTGTGTGTGTGTATTCACTTTACTAACATTTTGAAGCTCCTACTGTATGAGGTACATTGCATATAGCACTCCAGAGGGGATGCAAGAGAAACAGCCTCCACCTTTAATGTATTTATAAATTCACTAGAAAAATGCTTGGAAGAAGTAAAATCAATTATTCTTTAAAATGTTAATCAGTCCCAAATGGCATAGTTTATTTATGCAATGCTCCAGCAGATTTTTATCAATGCCTACTATGTACCAGTAGGCCAGGTCTAGGAGTGCAGCAAAATCATGGTATCAGGCCTCATGGCCTTTGAAGTGTGTCTGGATAGCTAATAGTGAACAGAAACCTGAAATGTGGTGAGCATTACAAAGGACAAACCTTTTGGAGCAGGTAACACAAAAACTCATCCTAATCATGGGGATTAGAAAAGGCTTGCTTGAGTCACTGATGTTTACACTAAAAAGATTAATAACATTGAGTAGATAAAAGGAAAGAAGTGGAGAACAAGGACTGCATGGTTGTAGTACTGGCTAAAGAAATTCTTAAATTGGGATTAAAAAAAGGCATTTGGAAAGAAAGAAACCCTAAGAGGGGCATGCAATTCAATCTAAAAATATATTTTTAAAGGATTAACTATGTTTTCTGTGAAAAATTCTGTGTACTGGGAGGGACATGGATTAGTGAAAATGACTGAGG
The DNA here is from genome assembly GCF_008728515.1 of Papio anubis. Classification (NCBI taxonomy): domain Eukaryota; kingdom Metazoa; phylum Chordata; class Mammalia; order Primates; family Cercopithecidae; genus Papio; species Papio anubis. The sequence continues at coordinate 52,685,661 of NC_044990.1, read as the reverse complement.
CACAGATTCCAAGTAGAAGAAACACCTTAGCAAAGAATGGAAGGCAAAATTCCGTGTATATTGGCTTGACCACAGAAGAGAAGCTAAGCAGGAAAGGAGGTTGCACAGAAATGAGGAAAGTCAGTAGGACCTTTACTATCTAAGAAACTATGTTCTAGAAGGTAAATGCAAAATAAATGAGAATAAGAGGAATTCGAGGCTACAAGGGGAATCCCTGGAATATTGCGAGTGTTATTGCCTGGATTAGGGTAATGCGGCAGATGCTTGGTGCCCTGCCCAAATCCCCTTGGCATCCCATTCCCATTTCCATACACACCACCTGCTACCTACCACAAGCATCTGTGACTCTCCACCCTTGGGCTTTCTCTGGCCACGGAAGCATGCCTGGTCTATCTGGGGCACAGGCCAGAAGTTTGGGGAGGTTAATGCCCTTAACCAGTGAAGGATGGAAATTAGCTGATCGGTACCCTAGTTCTCTTGCCCCAGCAGAGGGGAACAACTCTAGGGTGTGTTCTACTTAGTCCTCCAGCAGTCTCTTTCAGGAGAGAGCACCAGGACCTTCTATTAGCTTTCTTCACTTCTCTGTGTTACTTCTCTACTCTCTTATCAGTCTTTCTGGGATCAATTCCAAAAAAACTGCTTGCATCAAATCCTGGTCTCATAGTCTGCTTCTGGGGAAACCCAGTCTGAGCAGTGAGTTACTAAGAAAATTGAGGAAGAGTGGGGAGTGTTTGGAGATAGTGATGCAGAGATATTCCCTCATTGGGTGTTCAACCTATGAATTAACTGCCCATCCCCATCATATACATCCAACTCTATGTTCCCCTGATAACAAAGATAACGCTTCTAAGTTACATTCTGTTTATCCACTAAATGTAGAGTTATGGATCACACCAATACTGTCACATGATCCCGCATTTACAAAAATTTGCAAAAATACAATTTTTGTGTTTTACATTATTGAGTCCTGGGTTATTAATCTCCGCTTGTTTTGGTTACCACATCACAGTGAATGAGAACCCATAAAGTCAGGATATTTCAACATTAATAAAGACCTAAAAGACACCCAGGCAGACCACTCACTTTATAGGTATGGGAACCGAGACTTAGGGGAAAGAAATGACTTCAGCAAAGTCACACAGCTGGTGACAGGAGGCCTGGGAATAAGATCCGGTTTCCCTTTCTCTCTGCCAATTTCACCTTATACATAGCTGTCTTCCAGCAGGGTCAAACACCTTCGAAAATAATAGGAAACTTTGGTTTTACCACACACACACACACACACACACACACACACACGGTAAGAAACCAAGATGAACCACTTTGAAGGAAGTTGCTCTTAGTGTTAACAAAAGAGCAGATTTTAGACACAGAAATCATGATTCATAACATTCAAAAACTTGTCCTCTTGCCATGTTTTTTTTTTTTTTCTGGATTGAAAGATAATAGAAGTAATGTATAGGAGAAGCAGTTCCCTACCTTCTGGTAATAATAAGATATTTATCTAAGTGACCTTTGTTATTTAATACAGAGAAGACTTTTCAAGTAAGACAGAAAAATAACTGATAGCTACTTACCAAAACACCACTCACCAGAATTTAGAAATGAAAATAAAACAGGGAAAGATGGGTTAGAGCTGAAAACTTCTAGAAAAATGCAACAAAGACAACAAATGTTGCACCAGAGGTTGGCAAATGTTAATACAGTTGTGTTGTGGAAACTAATTTGGGTTCCCAAAATCAGATGTGTAGGAAGCACATCATTTTTATAATTATATAACTGAATTAATTTCCATATCAAGCTCACAGTCCCCCAGGTGACAAAACTTAATTTCCAACAAATCATGTCCTTGTGCCAAGGTTGCCTCTAAGTTTCTGGGAAAGCTTGCAATGTGCTGGAACATCAGCAGGAGAGGGGAATGAACTTTGGATCTAGGTTTTCCATCCGTACATGTTCCTGCTCCATCTGGCTCACACTGACCATCAAGCTCTTGCAGTCAGCTGAATTTCGGTGTCATGTTTGTACCATTTTCCTCTGGTTGCATGGGAGAATGGTCTGCTTCTCCTCGTGCCATGCTGGAGAGTACAGGGACTCTCAGGAGCTAACTCAGTCCACTGGCCTGGACACTATTCATGACATTTCATCTGCTCCTGTGCCATGGAAAAATTCAGGGAACTTGCTGTTTTCCCAAGCCCTCCTCAGAAAGGCAGCACCAGTCTCTCCTATAGCTCAGATGTCCAGCCGCTTCCAGGTCCTGGGACTCAGGTCATGGAGTACAGGCAGAGAGTTTCCAGGAACAGCCAATCTCTAATTCCCTCTCCTTCCCAGCCTCTATAGCTAGGAAAACTTGCCCTGGCTCATTACAGATTCTTCCAAATCTTGCCTGTGTTTTGACTGCAACTTTTGACAATTCCATAAGGCAAAATGTTCACTCTGTTTTTTCTCTCTGTTTTGGATGCCTCGTGGGTGAGCTGCTTAAGTAGAGAAGATGTCACAGAATAACAACTGCAACAACAAAAAAAGTAGAAGATTAATCAGCAATTAATATATGAAAATATGTCTTCAGGGACCGTGACACAAAATTTAATTATTCTTCTACCATTTCATGTGTAATATAAGATCAAACAGTGATTAAAATTGGGACTAGTGAATGACAGTGAGTCTCCGCAAACAGTAGGCCATTTCCAAAACAACATGGCAACAGAGAGGAAAATCTTAAAAACAAACTCTACTCAGAGTTTTCCACTAATGAAAGAAAAGCTTAATGCTGATAAACTCACCCCCTCACCACCACCACCACCAATGTGTTGAAGTGCTAGCTTTACCCTACTGATTTGCTGGTGGGTTGAAGGGCTCATTATCCCACCCACTGTAACTTACCTATTGATGGAAGTGTCTCCTATTGATCATTTCATTTCAATTGTTTTACTCTACCAATCCCTAATACAGTCCCACCCAGATCCACAAGTTACTCAACTTTTCATCTTCACAACAATGAGATAAACGAGTTCCATCTCCTTGATTTGAAATGTACAAGAACAAGACCCACAAAGCACAACAGTAGCTGGGCTGGGACTGGAATTCAGTTGTCTTTATTTTCAGTTATGTATTTGGTTCTATTTTGTTCTGTTTGTGTTGTTTATTGTTTTTATCCACTGGGCCATGCTGATTCCAGTGTTAGCCGATATCAAGAGATGTGAGTCAAATATGTCTTAGCCTTGAAGCAGTTCATTCCTGACTTCTTTAGGGTAGTAGGCGTCATCTCAGTCATCTCAGTAGATGATGGCATTTGACTGGAACCTAAAAACATTTTATTTGAATTTTATGGAAATATATTTGTCTCCTCAGTAAGCAGCAGCAGTCAGTAGATAGAGTTAGTTCTCCTATATATAACAATCTTATTTAGCAAGAAAGCATTTCTTAGAAAATAATTTCTAGGCTAGAGACACAATTTTAATTAAGTAGAAACCATTCAATATAATAGAAGCTGCAAATAACTGTTTTGTGAATATCCTTCTCAGGTCAAAAATAATTTGGTAAAACAACTTCCTGAAATTATATCCATTTTAGGTCTCACTACATCATGCAATTGAAAGCTCAGTGAAATTCTGATTAGTAGCCTGCTGTTAAATGATACCACATAAAAGGCAAAATGTCATTTAATTGATAAGCAACTAAAAACTTAACTAGGCTATATACCCTAAGCAAATGAGTATACATCAAAAACAATGATGTTATATTTCTTCATTTATCTTAAAATTGCACTCTGGCACATGCAATGTGCTGAGTGAAGTTTGTCTTTGTACCCAACACCTTCCTTCTTTAACTTGAAGAGAGGCTCAGTCTCTCTTATTAACCAGTATTTATGGAGCACTTACTTGGGGCAAGTTGCCATGCTAACCATTATGGGGTCTTAAAATGAATAATAAAAATGGTCCCTTCCTTAAAGTATTAGTTTACTAGCTATCTGTTACAGAAGATTTTTTTTAATGCTAAATTTCTAAAAATAAATACTAGACATTAGACGGGAGTATTGATCAAGGCTCAGGCAGCCAACCTTTGAGGCACCAGTCTTTTCTCCAACTTTCTTCTAATTCCTGTCGATCTTAGCTGATGATCACAGCGGCGGCCATTCAGAGTGAGAAGAACTCTTCCCTCTTGAGCTCTATGTCCATTTACAGTCACCTCACCTTTTCTTTACTTATTCAGAGCACAACTGAGGTAGAGCCTGCATATTTCAGTGAGGTTGATTAATAGCTAAGGAATAACAAAAGAGAAATAAACACACACACACACAAACACAAATACAAACACAAACACACATACATGCAAACCATGGCATGCGATGGTGTGATTTAGAGCATATATGTGTTTATCCTCAGCTTGGGGAGTCACTTCCTTGTCTAGCTCCGAGCCTCACATCACATGGAAGAGGCTACCCATAAACTTTACCACCTTAGAAGCACAGTTGAGAATTTCTGGATTCAGCAGGCAATGGACAGAATGGTTGTGATCCTGGGCTTTGAGGTCAGTTAGAAATGAGTTCAAAACCCAGCTTTGCTATATTTCTGTGTCGATTTCAACTGTAAGTATCTATAATCCTCTGAAAATTGCATTAATAATGCTTGCTTTATTGGGTTGTTTTCAGCATTTAAAGAAATAACAAGTACTTGCCACATCACAGACCATAACTGCACAATAAGTGGTATTAATGTTATCATCATTATAACAATGATCATGTAAAAGCATAAGAGATAGCAAGACCCAAGGTGAATGGAGTTATCTCTTGCTTACCTAGAGCCTGCCATCAATATTTTCATTTTCTGTCTCAGGGCGTATTTTATCCTAGTTAATTGGTACCAAGAAAGTCTACTCCAATCAGTAAAGATTATGTGGACATTTAGCAGCAGCACTACTAACAGGCAAAAACAGAATAATCCACTCAATAAATAAAAATACACAATCCTGCATGACATATACATATATGGAGTGCATATAATTTTGCATGAAGGGTTAAACAATAATTAAAAGATAATTTAAGGCTTCACATAATTAAATAGCAATCAAATATACAACCAGCTTTAAGAGAGAGGAAAAGAGGAAAAGAGAGAAATTGATAAACATGATTTTTTAAAAGACTCCTTGGTCACATAAGTTTTAGAAATTCTGGTTTAAAAACATTAAAATTTTCCTCTTTTAAGGCTTCTCATAATCTCTAATAAGCTAATGTGCACTACGGAGCTCACATAGTGGGTACATAATTTGTAGTGTTTTCATAATTTATGTAGGCTGGACTTTTGCAAATGTGTCTCACTCTTTGCTTGTTTGCTTGTTTGTTTGGTGGTAGTAGAGATAGTTCATGAACTACAGTTCTTTGGAATATATTTTGAAAAATACTGGTAAATTTGAAAAAGTATTATTATTCTAGCAGATAGATAGCTCTATGGGTTCTAACAGGCTGGCAAGTTTTAATGGGAAAGACGTTTTAATCTCTTTGAAGAATGGGCAGGACAGAGCATTCAACATCAGAATTAATAAATTGATACATAGCTAGAGATATTTTTACATATTCATTTATTTATAACATTCCCTTTTCATTTCACTCATACTTTTAATATCCACAAGGGATTTGAGGTGGCTCCCAGAGGTATATTTACCCCTCACAACCACTTAGCTACCACTTCAAAATAGTCCTTTACATTGCATGGTATATTGTAGTTTCAAAGTCTTCACATGCAGGGTTCTCAGAATATGATGTGCTTAAAAATGTTGCAGGGAGGGGTGTGCAATCTTGTTGGTTCTCAGCCTGCAGTCAGATTCCTGGACTTTTAGCAAACATCTCAGGTTCCTCTATGCAGGTAATGTTAAGACTATACTGTTTTTAAATGTTGCTTTAGATTAACATTATTTTAAAATAATAGCTAATCAAAACTTTATCTTATTAAACTCTAAAAGCATAGATATTTCTCTAGAAATACAGATGACAAATGGATGGATAGATGACGCATAGATAATAGATGGATTCCAAGGGTTTAAAGATGATAGATAGATGGATGGATAGATAGATAGATAGATAGATAGATAGATAGATAGATAATAGATGGATTCCAAGGGTTTTAAATACATAAGTTATAAATAGGGATAATCTAGACCAGATATTTCTAGTTTTTTTTTTTTTTTTGCTGGAATAATTTTTCCCTGCAAAGAGGTGACTCGAACTTCTAACTTATTTATTTCAAACTGAGAAATAAAGAAAGGACGAAGGGAAGGAAGAAAAGGAAGAATGGGGAAGAGAAGGGAGGATGGGAAGGAGGAAGAGAACAGTTGGTAGTTGTCTTTAAATATTTCTATTTCATTAAGGTAGTTTAAAGGGAAGAATTTGTCTTATATAATCATAATTAAGGATAATAAATAGTTTGATTTAGAGCCACTGAGTTCAATGCCTATAGAAAGTAATGGTTAAATCTCTTAGAATTATGGCAGCTTTCATTTCATTATCTTTAGTGGCCAACCCCTCTCCACCTGCTCTTCCAAATAAGGAACATGGAATCTGGGTGCTGTGATATGCTGAAGGTTGTAGAGGCAGTTAGTGACAGTGATAGGGTCAGTCTTTTATGGTGACTGTTGGGTCCTAGCCAAAAGCTGCACATGAGCCTGCATCTAAGAACAGCAGGAAAGAGGTATACCTGTAACAAAGCCTGGGGTCAAGAGTTAACCACATTTCTGTGGCAGGCCCTGCAGCAGGACAACAGCCTAAGTCATAATGTGTGAGGAGCAGGTAAAGTCAGCTGACTTGGCTGGCAGCCCCACCTAAGGGTTCTTGCAAGGTGAAGCACAGCAACCAAAACTGTTCTAGAGTAAAGAATCTTTAGGTCAGTGAACTATATGTCTAGTTTCTTAACAACTAAGGGATAACTAAAGAAAAATAAGCACACACAACAAAACAACATGGTATAAGATGGTGAGGCTTGCACAGTCCTTGGGGGAAGTGGTGCCTGCCCGTGTGAATCAGAACCACAGCTGTCAAGTTCAGCCTGTCCCAGGCCGATCCCAACATCCCCTAATGATTACCTGCCATCTGTGTTCTCAGCCACACCCATCTGGGCACCAATAACTGACTCAGCCTAGCAGAATTAGAAGCTTTGACCCTGCCCACTTGCAAGTGGGGTCTGGAAACTGTCCATTGCTGTCTTAAGTCATAGGGCCTGGAGGTCAACTGAATCCTCTGTGCCAGAAAGAATATTACATTTCAAGTTCCCAAACTAACCCTCATGTCACAGCCAGCTTGTCTAACTGACCCTTTCGAAAGTTCAAGTTTATAATGCTGTGTTTCTCTTGCAAGCAACTTCTCCATGGTAGGGAATCAGGAACCTATCTCTGAATGCCAGTCAGCCAACTGGGGAGCTGAATCTTTCTCACCTGGTGTGGGAGGGTAGGAAGATGAGGATGGATGGGAGAATGTTAATCCCAGAGGAGAGGAAGGTGGCAAGGAGCAGTAAGTGCATCAGGAACTTAGCACATCAGACCTCAGCAGAATGCAGGGGTCCAGCCACAATGAAGTTCTGAAAAGTAAAAACCCATTCTATATAAAGTGAAAATTAGAAAATCACAGAAGATCGGCTGGGGGTGGTGACTCATGCCTGTAATTCCAGCACTTTGGGAGGCCAAGGTGGGCAGAATATTTGAGGTCAGGAGTTTAAGACTAGCCTTCCCAACATGGTAAAACCTTGTATCTACAAAAAAAAAAAAAAAAAAGAATTAACAGTGATGCATGCCTGTAATCCCAGCTACTTGGGAGGCTGAGGCAGGAGAATAGCTTGAACCCAGGAGGTGGAGGTTGCAGTGAGCTCAGATAGCTCCACTGCACTCCAGCCTGGGTGATAGAACTAGACTCCGTCTCAAAAAAAAAAAAAAAAAGATTACCAAGAAAATTACTCAGTACAATGAGTTCATGAGATTCATAGCTGGGTGATTTACTCAGATATGACAGACACCAGACTCAGAACTATGGTAATGAAGCTTTCATTAAACTTGTAGCCTGGGGCAATGTCAGGACAAGCAGCAGGCATGGTCGTATCCAGGGGATGGAGATCCTGGGCTCCCTTGAGAAGAACTAGGAAAGACTGGGACTGACTTTAATTTATGGTGTTAAAACTGCAACACTTTTCGTTAATTATTCTTTGAATGTTGGCACGTTTTCTCTACCACTTTTGGCACTTCTATCTTTTTGCTGCTTTTTTGAGGTAATGATTAATGCATGTAATGGTTAGAAAAAAATACAAAACTATGCAATGCTGAGTTCATTTTTATTGCACCTTGATCTTTTTTTTTTTTCCTTAGGTATCTTCCTAAACAGTCTTGATCTTTTTTTGAAGTTTGATGTAATAAGACCATCAGTCATTGGTGTGTTAGACATAATGAGTGCCTGACAGATGTAGCACAGAATTGCTGGAATCTCCTACCAGGAACGGGGTTAAGCTTCCTCACCAAGAAGCCTAGCTCTGGCCTTCTCTGCCCCTACCCATTCCCTAAGGCTGCCTCCAACATTCCCTCCAATAGTCTCATGGTTCTAACCTTTTCCTTTTTGATACCCTTCTTCTTCAGCCTCTTTTTCCTCCTAAGTTCTCCAGGGTTCCTTTCTCCACACCTTTCTCCTTTCACCTGGTGTTAATTCTCGTCCTCATCCTACCTGCTGATGACCTCAAAGACTACGTTTTGCATGATTTCAAAATCTCTGTGGAATAATTTGACAGTCCTGCCATCAACATTTTTTACCAACTAAAGCATGAAGGAGATGGATCTACTCCTTTTCTTCAAGCACATAGCTGTGTGTGTGTAGAACTCTTGTCCTCATCGTCTTCATTCCCTGACAACTACTCTCACCCTGAATTCCTCAATATTCCCTCTCAAAGTATGACTCCTTCCACATATCCATCCATTTATTGATTGGTTTTCTATTCATTTGTCCCTTTTGTTTTGTCTTGTCATAATGACCCTTCACTCCTCTTCCCAAAATGAGTACCTCAGATGTATGTCATAAATATGCCTCAATGTGTCTTATTACTGAGCCTAAGATTGAGCATCTCCAGCAAGACTATTTTGGTTACAAAGTTTGGAGACTGTTGAGTGACCTGATTACTAAAGAGAGAACTGGAAATCAAAGCACAAGGGCAGAGTTCCCACCTGCTGCCCTGTCCCCCAGTCTCAGGAACTTCCAGAAAGTATCCACTGACTCTGTTTACCTCATCAGGTACTAACTGAAGAAATGACTCCTCATGATATTCATATATTTAAAAACTCTCCAAGGACCCCACAGAGCATTCCTCAGTTAAGGACTCCTCAAAACAACAGCAGGGAACACATTGTTTCAAAAGCATTTTTACATATTTTTTTAAAACACCACTATCAGAACTTTCAGGTTCCATAAGTTCCCCTCAAACAGAATTATGGTTGATGAAAACCAAATTTTAAAAGTAAGAAACCTTGTCGTTTTTCCCCAACTCTCACATACTGTGTTGATGCTCCTCCTACCCACCCACCCTTATTTCAATCCATCCTTAATCCAAGATGTTTGTGAGAATCCCTGAGAAGCTTGTGATCCAAACTCATGATCTGGACTCGCATACCCCCAAAGCACCAGGGCCCGACTCTGTATTCTTTTTCAGCAGACATTTATGGCATTGAGTGAGGGGGTGTGTGTGTGGTTGGGGTGTGGGTGTGGGTGTGATGCTCCTGCTTTCAAGGCCTTTACTGTGTAGTAGAAATGCAAGAGTTGGCATTTACTAAAAGTATCAAATATTTGCCATTCACTATGCTAGGTTCTTTACATCCATCACAACACTTGATCTTTGTAGCTTTTTTTTTATAAAGTAGATATTACTATTGCCATTTTAGAAATTAAAAAAAAAAATCTTGAGGCAGAGAAAAAGAAGCAACTAGCATCATCACACAGCAAGTGTCAGAGAGTGGTTTTGGACTCACGTGTGTCTGGCTCCAGGGTCCATAAATTTTCTCAATTTCACCCAACCTACTTTCCCACCCTTACTTCTCATCTTTCCAATTCACTCCTCTATCACCACACCTCTATCAATCCTTCAGCCTCCCAAGATTCACTGTCCATTGTTTCTACACATTTTCACTGTACCCCACCCTTCTCATGTCCCTCCTTCCCTCGTTCCCCACTTCAAATCCATGGTTGATCTTCAGAAGCGCTCCTTGGCTCACACCTTTGGTTCTGCGGTGGTTTGCTCTCTTTGCATGCTCATTTGGTAAAACTCCAATCCCAGTTAAACCCAATACTCCACTTCCTTGTGTCTGCTTCCTTCCCATGGCTCAGAGCTGAAGAGAAACATCCAGCCAGCAGGACTGGTCTTGGGTGAACCACAAACATCAGATTAGCCCTTAATGGTGGGCACTTTTATGATTGTTGTACCACATGTTTAAACAGCTGACTATGCAAAACTGGATAAGTTCTATAACTCCCCAAATGTGTCCCAAGGTGAAATCTAGCATATACACATACGATTAAGCATTGGCTGAAATTGTGTTAGTTGATGGAGGCTATTTCTCCTAATTTCTTTAAGCTCTCCTTATTCTTCCTAGAAGCATATGAAGCTTACTTTTAGAACCAACATCTCCACCTTTGCCAAACAACAGAGAAACCTAAGTCGCTATAATAAAAGTGCAAATAGTCTTTAGCTTGGCCAACAGCAATGCATCCAAGCATCAGCAGAGAAAGACTGGCTGGCCGCCTGCATGTTTCCTCATAGCAATAGCATCTTCTCCCTCACCACTTCAGGCTCAAAAGCTGAATGTTTCCAGAGTACTGAGAGTGAACACAAGCTCTCAGTGTAAACTCACAAGAATCAAACTGATAAATGGATGTACAAAACCAGAATGCAACTACATATAAGGCCTGTTGCAAAGTCCCCAATATTTGAAGCAGCATAACCAGCTCTCCTCCCCAATATAAAAAGCCGCATCAAAAGCAAGTTGATTGAGGAGCTTGGCATGAGAGGAAAAGAAGTTACCTCAATTAAGTTCATAATAGAATTAGTCTAAGATAGCTTAAGGCATCCAGTGCCACAATGGGACTGGAATTCTGATAGTCCCTTGGCCCCCATTCCTTTGCACAGTGCTTGAGAGATCACTTATTAGCTCCTGTGATCCTCTCCCCTTCCCTCCATAATATTCAAAATATCTTTCTTTAGCAACATTAATTCATTCAGTTTGGTCACTATTACATCTCACAGACATGAAAACCACTCTATCTGTTTATGGTAATTTGACTGGCTGGAAGCAGTGGCTCTTGCCTGTAATTCCAGCACTTTGGGAGGTCAAGGTGGGAGGATAGCTTGAAGCCAGGAATTCAAGACCAGTCCACGCAAAATAGCGAGACCCCAGCCTCTACAAAATAATAATAATAACAAATAACTAAAAACAAGATAACTTGACATAACTCTAATTTCTTATCCCTTGGTTTCATAGGTAAATTATCAGAGTTGAATTACAAGAGAAAGTGCTATGAGGTACACTGTGGGAGACAAGAAAATCAGGTAGGATACTTAGGGCACTTCATCTTTCTTTTTCACCTATGCACAGGGCTGGTACATCTGGATATGTGCCAGAAAACTGACTCAAGAGGAAAATTCAATTAGCAGTAGCAAAGATTCCCCCAAATTGCCCATGTGTGGCTGGTATTTTTTTCAAAGAGTTCTTTTACAGCAAAACGCTGCTGTTTAGTCCATGTCACCCCTGCACACCATCAAATCTGTAAAAACAAGGAAATTATTACATCTTGTATTATCTTTTTGGCTGAAAACTATCTAAACCCATCTTCATCATCAAGAGAGTTTGTGATGCAGGTATTCATTTAACTGCAATGTAAGAAGCAAGATATCCAAGAGTTTGTTTTCTCTGCTTTGTCTTTTCTGGACCTTAAATTTATTTTCTTTGAAATCTGGTCAGAAAAAAAAGAAGAAGCTTACTGCTTCAAAACTCATTATTAGTACAATAAGGTAGTTTTCACAGAATGTAATAACTATGGATGGAATTCAAACTACCGGCATCTATATGATGATCATATTTTTCAACTAAAAGTCTCTTTTTAAATTAATTACAGAATGCCAGTTAATTCCTCTGAGCATTCAGATTTTTTAGTGTAAGTAATTAACTCCTCTGACCCTCCCTCATCGTTTTTAACACCATGAACCACTGTCATCAGCATCGAGTCAGATGTGCTTTCTCATCCTTGCCGCACACAGAGGCAAGTCACAGCCACAGCCCTCTGACTTCTAAATGCACACATGCATAAGTGTGCTGAGATCCTCTCTCCTTGGAGGCTTCCTGCACAAAGACTTGGATTTCTGATGGAAACGCCACTGAGGTGATCTTTGCCATCTGTCCAGTGTTTCTGGGGAGGCATCGTGGGCGCATGTTGGAGGAGAGAGAGTTGATGTGCTCCTAACGTTGGTCTGTGTTATTTTTTCCACCCACCAAGCCAGTAAGCTGGCAGGGGGCCACTTTCTATTTTCTCAGAAGCACAGAGTGGTTCCCCTGTATTTTAAAAAGGCAAATGCTGCCTTGTTCAACCTAATCATTCCTTAAAAAATGAGAGTAAAGAACTGAACCCACTGCATTTTATGCCTGAGGAATAAGCCAAGGCAGCATTCTAAATACTTCAGCTTTTCCTTCCTAAAAGACAGAAAAGTAGTGTAGAAAATGGGCTGTCTTCAAGGGGAGCCGCCCACCTTCTGACACTCTGAGTACCAGAATGTGCTATTCCTAGTTCATCCTGGAACTCCCAAACAGAATTTGATCAAACCCTAGTACCAGGTGGCCCTGTCATGAGTGCGTCATCCATTTAAAACAGCATGTATCCACTTATAACAGAAGCTGATCTAAAATTGTTGACTGTCTCTTCTGATATATATAACTGGAGTTCTAGGAATGATGTTGAAGCATAGGTATTTGGGGAAGGCAGACTTGGGTGTCTTGTCAAAGCCAGAGAATTGGAACACTGACACTGAAGAGAGCTTGAGAAAAAGACCTTTAGGTGCAAGGAAAGAAGTTTTGATTACTGACAATAACCCTTATACTAGTGTCTGGGGAAAAATTACTGAAACTCAGCTTTGCCATGTGATCAATTTAGTTTTTCATTGATACTTAAACATATAGTTACAATGATTTTTTTTAAATTCTACTATTAGTCTTCCATGTTAACTTCATCTGTTCAAAACTAAGTTGTTGTCCCCTCTTATTTACAAGAGGTAAGTGGGTAAGTAATTCAGGTCTTTCTTTGAAAAACTGTATTAGGTGACTATTCTTAGTGAAACACTTTGCTATGTGCCACAGTGGATACAAGGTTCATAAAACAACAAATTTTATTTATAAAATAAGATCAATAAAATATGGTAAGAACTCTCAGCCAGAAATGAGAAAATAAAACAAGGTTCTCAGAGCAATCATTTCCTGTTTTTAAGCCTTAACTTTTTAATCTATCAAATGAGAAAATGTGTTAGGAGGTTTCTAAATTCCTTTACAATGTTAACATTCCTTCATGGGTCTTTATTTTCCTCCTACTAGATCAGCTTTGTTTTAAAACCTCTCTTATTTTTCCATGCAACAATTTCTCTCTCTGATCCTATATTACTTTCCTAGCAATTTCATCTACTCCCATAGCTTTAGTTTCCACTTTCAGACTTTTAATCCCAAAATGTTGTAGATGATTGATAGATAGATAGATAGATAGATAGATAGATAGATAGATAGATAGACTTATCTCCCACTCTTCAAACCTGATATACAGCTTCCTATCAAATTTCTCACCTGTATGTCCCAAATTGATCACAAACGTTCACATTCAAAATTGAAAACCTTCTTCTTTTCTTGTATCTGTCTCGGTAAATAATAATACTGTCAACCCAAATACCAAAACAAAGAACTGTAAATTTTCCACGATAGCTTCTCTAGCCATCCAACTGGTTCTCTGACCTGCTGATTCTTCCTCTTCCATTCTCATACCTCTAATCCATGTTCCAGGGCTATCATCAGAGTCATCAGAGTGACTTTTCCAAATCCCAAATATATGAATCTATCTTTTTGTAAGTTTTAATCATTTAGCCACAAGTTTGTTGCTGCTGTCACCATCTTAAAATCCACCTGTGGTTCCCTATCACCAAGATGTACTTCTCAGTTTGGAATACACATTGCTCAGGAGGCCTGGTAATGTGCTGGGGGAATTTAAAACCCAGGATAACATCTTGGTTTTGAAATTCAATTTTACTTGGTAGCAGTAAGTTGAAAAATTGTCCTAGCATTAAAACGAGTAGGAGAAGACACATTAGAATCCAAAAAACATGAAGGGATACCATAAATACATTTTTCACTTGTGATGGCCCACTTCAGGCTATGCCCCCAAAACCCACAGTGGAGGGCAGATATTCTTCTTACCCCTTTGGAATACTTTAGATGAAATGTTTGAGAAGTATCACGAATGCAGAATAAAACCAAGACTTCTTAGTACAACATTTGCATTTCTCTATCATCTGATTCATACCTAATTGCCTCAACTGTCTCATCCTCTTCCCTCTGCCCCTGTCCCACCCAGGACTCCAACCATCACGAGGTGCCTACATCTCAACATGCTGTGTTATTTCATGTACAAAGGCATGAGTTTGAAGAAAGTATAGAATATGAGGTGGGGAGGGACCATGGGGCATGGTGGGCAATGAGTAACTTGTGATGGTGTGTAAGATTGGTGGACCTGCTTGAAAGTAGAAAGTGAGAAGTTTGGGAGGAAGTTCAAAGGAATGATTGGAGCCAGCTCATGTTCTTCATGCCACAATAAGACTTACTTCAGTAGACAATGGGGAGCCACTGAATGTTTTAGGTAGTGGAACGGCAGGATCATCTGTATTTTATAAATAAAAGACTAAGCTACATCACGATACCTCTGGTAATAAAGTGACATATGGATCAAAAACTAGAGTGAAGTCCAGGTGAAAGATGAAATTCTTAACAATTACCAAAGATGACATTCTTAACAATTGCCAAAGATGACATTCTTAACAATTACCAAAGATGATATTCTTAACAATTACCAAAGATGAAATTCTTAACAATTGCCAAAGATGAAATTCTTAACAATTACCAAAGATGAGATTCTTAACAATTACCAAAGATGAGATTCTTAACAATTGCCAAAGATGAAATTCTTAACAATTACCAGAGATGATATTCTTAACAATTGCCAAAGATGAAATTCTTAACAATTACCAATGATGAAATTCTTAACAATTACCAAAGATGATGTTCTTAACAATTACCAAAGATGATATTCTTAACAATTACTGAAGAGTCGACCGTGGGAATATAAGTGACACTTTTCACTCTAAAGGCTTGAGGTTAAAAACAAAAAATTCAACCACAGCAGGAACTGTGATAATGATTCATTTGGTAAACATCCTGTAGTAGATGTTTCCGATACTCATATTAGTAAAAGCAAGCAAATTCAGCTTTTCTAACCCCAACATATGTTCATTAAAACCAGAGAGACAGATCACAATTGTCTTTTGCACATATCGAGTCCACAATTTCAAAATTGTGTGCTAGTGTCAGGTCTCCTCCACATTGCCTGTACACTCTGTTCCCATTGCTTAGAATGCCCTTCTTAGTACGGACCCTATTCCAATTGTGGAACCCTTAACCGCATTTCAAAACCCAGGACAAATGATACCTCCTTAAAGAATGTCCTCTCATGGCCAACAAACATATGAAAAAAATGTTCATCATCATTGGTCATTAGAGAAATGCAAATCAAAACCACAATGAGACACCATCTCACGCCAGTTAAAGTGGCGATCATTAAACAGTCAGGAAACAACAGATGCTGGCGAGGATGTGGAGAAATAGAAATGCTTTTACATTGTTGGTGGGAGTGTAAATTAGTTCAACCATTGTGGAAGACAGTGTGGCAATTCCTCAAGGATCTAGAACCAGAAACACCATTTGACCCAGCAATTCCACTACTGGGTATATACCCAAAGGATTATAAATCATTCTACTATAAAGACACATGCACACATATGTTTACTGTAGCACTATTCACAATAGCAAAGACTTGGAACCAACTCAAATGCCCATCAATGATAGACTGGATAAAGAAAATGTGGTATATATACACCATGGAATACTATGCAGCCATAAAAAAGAATGAGTTCATGTCCTTTGCAGGGACATGGATAAAGCTGGAAGCCATCATTCTCAGCAAACTAACACAGGAACAGAAAACCAAACACCGTATGTTCTCACTCATAAGTGGGAGTTGAACAATGAGAACACGTGGACACAGGGAGGGGAATATCACACACTGGGGCCTGTCAGGGGTGGGGACAAGGGGAGGGAGAGCATTAGGACAAATATCTAATGCCTACAGGGCTTAAAACCTAGATGACAGGTTGATAGTGCAGCAACCCAACATGGCACATGTATACCGATGTAACAAACCTGCACGTTCTGCATATGTATCCCAGAACTTAAAGTAAAAGAAAAGAAATGTCCTCTCACTGCCACCAAATGAAGTTGTATCAGGGCTCTGCAGTGGGTGGCAGTGAGAGGCAACTTCCCCGAGAAGTTCTGTGTACACGTGGCTCTGATAGCCTCACCTTGCTGTAATATAATTATGTTTCTGCATGTTCAGCTCACTTTAGACTGTGAGCTTCTTAAAAATAGGGCCACGCCTTCTGTCCCCTTTTATCCCCAGTATCCTTGGGCAGGATGCTCAAGCCCTATACCTACTAAACAATTGAGAGTTTATTGGATGAGCATATTAAAGAATTAAAACTCATAAAGAAACTAGCCTCATGACTTTGCTACATCTCATATACACACACGTGTGTTGATATGATTTGGCTGTGTCCCCACCCAAATCTCATCTTGAATTGTAGCTCCTATAATTCCCATGTGTTGTAGGAGGGACCCGGTGGGAGATAATTGAATCATGGGAGCAGTTTCCCACATACTGTTCTTGTGGTAGTGAGTTAGTCTAATGAGATCTGATGGTTTTATAAGGGGTTTCTCTTTCACTTGGTTCTCATTCTCTCTCTCCTGCCACCATGTAAGACATGCCTTTTGCCTTCCACCGTGATTGTGAGGCCTCCCCAGCCCATGGAACTGTGAGTCCATTAAACCTCTTTTTCTTTATGAATTACCCGGTCACAGGTATGTCTTTATCAGCAGCATGAAGACAGACTAATACACATGTCAAAAAAAATTCAGGGACATGTAAACTCATTTCAAAAATAAAAGTCCATCTTACAAGATTAAATCTTCCTTCTATAAAATTTGACTATTCAACTGATCTATACTTCCTGTAAGTAGTAACATCATTAACAAATATTTTATGTTTGAGGGGGAATTAAGTAATGATCATGCAAATACACAAGCTTTAAAATTTGACTCTCCAATAACACTCCATAGAGTGGGCAGAAGAGCTTTTAATATTCCTACTTTAAAAATTTGGTAGCTGAGAATGAAAGTGAATGTGTGGATATCCGGATTCCACTGCTGATCCTCTATTAAGATGCTGTTATATATGTTATTATGAATTTTAATTTAAAACAAAATGCCAGGGTAATAATATTTAAGGAGATGAAGATAAGTCTGCATGGCTTTTTAAATCTACTTTCTGGATATGCCTTACATACTTCAAAGGAGAGAAATACTTCTCATAAAAGGATAGTTTTTGATAATTATAAAAAGCAAATGTAAATAGAAATAAATTGCTATTAACATATAAAGATCTTATCTCATCTTCCTGTAGTATTTTATTTTTATATTTAGAGTGAGGGGGAGGTCATCCACAATAGCAGATGTACATACGTTAGTCAAAGATATTTTGTAACTATCTTCTTCTTTGATTTCTCCCCTGTCTATTATAATGAGGAAGTTGAGATATTGAATCACTTCATGGCATAAAGCTGAGTCATAAAAACTAAACTTTTAAAATAAACATAGGGAAGTGCGGAAAATAAATTATAGCATTTATTGAATCCTTGCTATACAGAATAACTGAGATAAACTATTGACACATGCTATCTGATTTAATATTAAAAACATTTTCTGGTTTTTCTTACTGGCACCTAATACAAATAGCACCTGCATGTACTTGTTAATGTGAATTTAATGCCTTGGCAATTTATATCAAGTATCAAAACAAGGGGAGTCAAAGCCCGATTTTTGCTTACATCAACGAGGTTACAAACATCATCTATGACCCTCAAACCTCTGAGATATATCTGCCTTCATGAGTTGACCAACACTCCCAGAAACTGTCTCATCAAAAAACAGAAAGCAAGTGACCATTGAGTCCATGTTGGTTTCTTGCATCCAGACTGTGTTATGTCACATTTTAAGATAAAAATATATGTACATAGATACATGATAGATAGATAGATAGATGATAGATAGATAGATAGATAGATAGATAGATAGATAGACAGACAGACAGAAAGACAGATAGATAGATAGAGTGAGTACTCAGAAGAAGACTTCAGAACTATCTCTAAGATTCTATCATTATGTAGAGTCAATGTATACCTTTTTACAAATTTTAAATAAAAGAAAAAGATCTTTCCATAAATTCCAAAATATGACATATAATGGTCTTCAGCAGGCAAAAAAGATTTGGAAAGAGGTTTCTGAAGCCTTTTTTTTCCCCCAGAATTAGAGGTAAGAGTGGCAAAACCTACAAAATATAGGTAAGTAAATCTACTGAATGGTCTCCAAATGTATGTATAGCTAAAGGAATGAATAACTTGTCCTTCCTTGCATAATGACTTTTCTTTTGCTCCAATACCTTTCTTATTTCTGACTTCATTCTGTTGGTTTTAAAAATGTGGACAGCTTTTAAGTGTAGCTTTATACATTAAAGATTGGATATTATCAGTTGTTGGACAGGTATGGTGTGCCATACAATGTTTTATGTGATTTGCAAACATAATCTCATTTAAGTAAGGTAGTCCTTCTTTTCCAAGCTTTACAGATGATGAAAATATGGTTCAGAAAAAAATTAAGCCACTTGCTTAGATTCACACAGTTAGAGTTCAGATTTGAATCCAGGTCTTTCTGATTCTAAAATTTGAATTCTACCCATTGTGTTACACTGCTTCACAGAGATTCATCTGAATATGCTGTACTGTGTCTTGGGATGCATTTTTATCTATAGGTAATATTTAATGTAGCAGCATTTTTCCATATGTATTCCATGGATGGCACTTATTTTTAATAGGCTTTATTTTTTAAGCTGTTTTATGTTTACCAAAAAATTGAACAGGAAGTACTGAGAGTTCCCATCTATCCCCTCCCTACCTGTTATCCTCCTATCATCAACAGCTTGCATTACTGTGGTATATTGGTTACAATTAACGAGCCAATACTGATACTTTCATCAAAGTTTTGTGGTTTTCTTCATATAGAACTTGTAGATATTTTGTTAGATTTTTATCAAAGTATGTCATTTTGTTGTTGTTGGTAATGTAAATGGCATTGTGTTTTTTAGTTCAAATTCCAATTGTTCATTTCTGGTATATAGAAAGCAAATGATTTTTGTATATTAAGCTTGTATCCTGCAATATCACCATGTTATTTATTAGAATGCCACTTTTTAATATTATTAAACATTCTTATATGATGATCTCAAAATGCCCATAAGGTGACAAGTTGCCTTATTATAAAAGACCCTCTGCTCTTTAATTCTAAAAAGTATATTCTAGATTTGAGATTAAAATTATTTCATTCATCTGTCTTCATATAGAATATTTAGTCATCTGGGGGATTTCTATAAAGAATTCATAAGTTACTTTTAATTGAACATTATTATGCTTTTCCAAACTACAGTGTGTAATTAGAAACAAAGAAATTGTATTTAAGTATTACAGATTATGAATCTGCATGGGTGAATATGCTTCTGGAAGAACTGGTAACAAAAATGCTTTTTTCCATTGCTCACAAAATACATGTCCCGAGGCACTCTCGTGTTTTTCTGGCCACATATATGTGATATAAGCTCCTGTTGGGACAGTTTCCCACCACATGAATGCATTTCAGGGCACACAGTGGATGCAGCAGGTCAGGGCTGCTGGACCATGGGACCAGTATGATCAGAAGGGCCCTGAACAAGTCGTGAAAAAGTAAAAACTTCTTGTGCCATCCCGTGTAGGTTGACAACAACAAAAAAGTGATAGGTATAGAGTGTATCTTTATAAAATAAGATCAGGCTGGGCGCAGTGGCTCACGCCTGTAATCCCAACACCTTGGGAGGCCGAGGCGTGCGGATCACTAGATCAGGAGATCGAGACCATCCTGGCTAACATGGTGAAATCCTGTCTCTATTAAAAATACAAAAAATTAGCCAGGCATGGTGGCCATGCCTGTAGTCCCAGCTACTTGGGAGGCTGAGGCAGGAGAATCGCTTGAACCCGGGAGGCAGAAGTTGCAATGAGCTGAGATCATGCCACTTCACTCCAGTCTGGGCAACAGAGCCAGACTCCATCTAAAAAAATAATAATAATAAATAAATAAGATCAACAAAATATGACAGGTATGAAGATCACTGTATAACTATCACTTTTTTGTTGTCGACCTACATGGGATGGCCCAACACTTTTTTGTTGTTGTTGACGTACATGGGACCACACAATTATCAACATGGAAATAGAAAAGCTATTCAAAATGTACTTCAATATCACATACAGTGTATATTTATCACTTTTTTAAAAGCTTGGGACAGTGTGTAAAATTACTTTTGTTGATAGAGGTTCAATTCTCAGTGTAAAAACTGTCAAACCTAGACAAGACACTCTACTTTCAATGCAAAGTAAATTTCTAAAAAGTACTTATCCTCTTTTAGATTTAGGTAATTATTTAGAAGTGTGAGAGCATGAATAAAGATATGACATGAACAAGACACTTTCTTATAATAATCTAATTCAAGAAATAGTACAAACATATATGAACAAATAAATTATCAAGGTCAATTTAATGTAGCAGAAACTGAGACTGCCAAATGAATATATAAGAGAGTCAGCCACAAAGGATCACAAAAGTCTACATGATCATAGTTATCAATTTGGAAACAGAAAATCTATTTAAAATGTACTTATACATCATATTAATCTTCCATACACTTTGGAGAGGTGGAGTTTCATTGTTGCTGTTGTAACTAGTGTTTTTATTGAATAACCCATTCTCTAGGAAGCACACAATGAAATTAACTCTGACTCCCTCCTTCTTCCCACACTGTCCCATAACCTCTTCCTCCTCCAGCAAGACTCAGAAGGAAGATGATTGTTTACAAAGGAAGGTAAATTAGTTTATGTTACTCCCAGATCTTGTTACACCATGAATTCATATAATAAACATAGCTTCTAGAATTTTAACTTCCATTTGTTATATTATCAATTCAGACCCCCCAAAATTAAATTTCTTTGAATATCTAATTTTAATAGGTTAGATGCTTTCTGCCAATTTTTCTCTGTAATGCAAACCTAATGTGATAATGAAAACCAATAACAAAATCAGAAGCTTCCTAGACAGTAGCCCATCTTCATTTCCAAGTTAAAGATTTTGGTTGAAACTATTTGCAAGCATATAATAATAATTCCTGTGCAAGAGAGTCTCTATTGAATGATATGTACTCTGAAGACAGTATGAAGGAAAGAGGCTCTTCGGAAGATCCAAGCTGGCTGCCAAGCTTCCATATCCACTTCAAAGTTTCCTGTAATATTAAATGTTTGGCCTTCACAGAAGACATTTCCAAAGACAACATATACATTAAAACCATACCTTGGGATAGTTGGGGCTGAAGACTCCCAAACTTGTATATGAAACATGACATAACAGAAAGAGCAGGCTATTTGGAGGGAGAAGGTTGAGTTCAAGTCCAAGCCCTCAATCTCTTTGACATTGCAAAGAGGGTCATCACTTAACTTCTATGGGTCCAGTTCACACGTCTGCCTTACCTCTCTTGAAAACAGTTTTGTTTGTCAAATAAAATGATGTGAAGGTAAGGACAAAAGAAGACATTGGTAAGATATTCAAGAGGTTAAAAGAGGATGTGGTAAATGATTGACATATACCTCCCTCCTCTTTCTTCTCTTGGTTTTAACTGCTCAGCAAAATATTTAGTGAGTGCCTGCTAAGTTTCAGTGATAAGCTCTGGAGATACAGAGGGGGAATAAAATGACATGGTCCCTGACCTGAAGTAGTCAAGAAGTGACATTATCTGACTTTGGTTTTATAAGAATCACTGTGGTTACTATGTTGAGCATACATGACAGGCAGATGAAGATGCAAGCAGAGATACTTGGTTTATAGACTACTGTATCATTTCAGGCAAAAAAAAAAAAAAATGATAGTGGCTTGTATACGGGTGGTAGTAGTGGAAGTACTGATAATTCAACTAAGATGAGGACTGATAACTAGGTTTTGGATTTAACATAGCAAAAAGATATTCGATGTGCTTGCAGCACAGACAAAGTTTAATGAAAGCTAGGAGATCAACAGAGGGTTACTCATAAGGGAATGAAAATTCCATGAGGCATATTGGAAAGAATTGGAAGGCAGGTCAACAGGAGATGGAAGAATAGGAGAGAAACATGCACCAGGTATAGAGAAGTTTGCTTCTGGGGCAATAGATAAACACTTGACAGTCCTGCATGCACAGAATTCTGTGTGGTTGGCCCAACAAGGGTGTGGTGCCTCAGGGTAGAATTCATCCCAAGTATGTGAGGAGACAATCTTCTGCCTCCATGGTTGCTCACTTTCATGCAAAACCAGCTGTTACCCATTTGGTTAGGGAACTGAAATAAACATAGTGGAACTGAAGAGGATTGGAGTAGAGTAGCAGAGTCCTAGCCCTTGAATAGAATTTTTGCCAAGTAATTGATGAGAGTGGGGATGAGCACAATTATACCTATTATTTATTGGGTACATACTCTGTGTCTGCCATACTTAATCTTCACCACAGAAAATTTAAAGATATGTGTATTGACTAATACACATTAGAATGGACTATTCTCACGCTGCTATAAAGGACTGCCCAAGGTTGGGTAGTTTATAAAGGAAAGAGGTTTAACTGACTCACAGTTCTGCAGAGCTGGGGAGGCCTCAGGAAACTTACAATCATGGCAGAAGGGGAAGAAGCAAACATGTCCTTCTTCACGTGGCAGCAGGAAGGAGAAGAATGCAAGTCAAGTGAAGGGGGAAGCTCCTTGTAAAACCATATGATCTCATGAGAACTTACTATCACATGAATAGCATGGGGGAAACTGACCCCATGATTCAATTACCTCTGACCAGGTCCCTTCCAACACACATGGGGATTATGAGAACTACAATTTAAGATGAGATTTGGGTGGAGACACAACCAAATCATATCATATGTTATAATCTCATTCTAAAAATGAGAAAAGAACAGCTCAGAAAAATTAAGTAATGTACCTCATCTACCCATCTTCGCACAGTTAAGGGACAGCATTAGGATTTGAATCTCTCCCTCTTTCCATATTACGCTTTAAAGAGCCAAGGAAATAAATCACATTTCAGAAGATAAGGAGTTGGGATTCGTTGGAAACACATTGGTAACACTGGAGAGAAGGGACTGAAATAGTCTGTATAAGAAACAGAACTGAAATAGGGTCAGTTGAGGTTTTTGGCCTTCCAAACCTGTCCTTGTAGCTTTTTCAGGTGCAGGCCTTGGTTGTTGGTGGCTCCTGGGCTGCCCCATGGCGCCTATGAAAAAATGGAAAGGAACAGTTACTTTCTAATTTTTCCAATCTAAAAGAAGTAGTTATTATTTTAGATAACTTTCCAAGTGTTGGTATAAGTGAATAGTTTTCTTTAATTAAGACTATCTGATAAACTGTTACCTTTCCAAATTCTCACCCTTTCAAGTCTGACAAGAATAAAAACTGTTGATACCATGCATCACCGTCACCAGAGCTTCCTTACTTTTTACCAGCAGCTGAACACACCATGTGGCTGAGGAAAGTACAGAATTGTTGCCAAGTGCAGGTAGAACTTGTGAACCTGGCATGCTCAAAACCATGAATAATAAATACAGGAGTCAGAGGACTTCTTTTTGGCCAGGATTTAACTCTTTAGGAATATATTCTTCAAAATATTTAGGGACACGTTGCTTATTATATATTTTTATCTTGGTTCAAAGCTTTCATTCCTAATGACCATCCCTGTTATAATTTCACACAAAGGTGACATATATATAACTTCGATGATATGCTCCAAGAATCAAAAAGCCAGAGAAATGGCAACATAATTATATTTGCTCAATATCCAGTACTATCCCAACTCACAGCTCTAAGAGGGCATGCTTCCTTGTTTGTTTTACTGTTGAAGGTAGTCAGTACTATTACGAGTTTCAGCATATAAATTACTAGAACATAAAGATCCACCGTATTTAACTTTGGCTTCATGTACTGAGGGTTATTAATATTTGATGATGTAGATTTGAATGGTACTGAAATTATTGCCTAAGCTTGGAGCAGCAGTGTTTGATTTCCTTCATTTTTCTGGTGGTTTTTTTTTTCTTCAATTTAATGAAGACCATGAAAATTGATAAAACACTAGAATTTAGTCTTTACATTTTTTTTAAAGAAAAACACATTAGGGGACATAAATAAACTATGACACAAATAAACTTATTTTTATCAAGTGACCTGACTTGGGTGTACAGTTTCAATTTCAAATATTCTGTCCCATTGTTTCCATTTTTTCACATCAGATTGCCATAATATACATCCTAGTTCTGAATTCAGATAATATAGATATCAGAGTATGGGTTAAAAGTGCCACTGATTTGGAATCAGACAAGTTAAAAAATTCTCGTTTAAGCTCTGCTACTGATTTCTGTGTGACCTTGAAAAGGGGACTTAACATTTCTAAGCTTAATATTTCCTTGCTCACAAAGTGATACAACTGGTCTAGGTGACCTCAAAATTCCATTCTATTCTAAAATCCTATGAATATGTAATATTTTATAGGAAAATAGTGTATAAATATTATTTCTATGATTAAAGATGTATAACCTATTATTTTAGAACATAACATGTCCAACTCTCACTGGTTTGCTTTTTCAAAATATATTATTTTCATTCCAGTTTAATTCATGACTTTTTTCCAAGTTAAGTCTTGAATTGTTTCTACTATATAATATGGTTTCAGATTTTTTAACATACGGTGCAGAAAGTTTGCTCTACAGCAAAATGTAGAAGAGAAAGATAATATTCCTCAGACATAGATAGTTCTGAAGCTCATCCAAGTAGACAGGTAAAATAAACCTTGGGAGAAGAAAACTGACATTTAAAATTGGTAAAGATATAAGTATTTTTGCAGAAATAACATCTTATACTTTCACAGCAATCTGCCTCCTTTTCTTTCTCCCAAACACAAGAAAAAGGCATTTCAAGTTACTGATTAGCTTAAACATACTGATCTTTGGCTCGTCTAAGGTCCATGAAAGTTGACTAAACATTCTTCTACCAAAAAGAAAAACTAGAAAATTGAACACATTTTTTAAAAAATTATATTATCTGTTATCCTGATATATCAACCCAAAACCTCATTTGGTTGGACTATGTTTTTATTTGTTCTTTTGGCCAGATAAATTGGGAACTTCTAAAGGAATTATTTTCTTAAATATAAAACTAGGTCTTTGTTATCACAATAAACTCTACGTTTCCATGAGTTGCCCACTGTCTCCTAATATTTTCCACTCTAGAATGAGAAGGCTAGGGTTGTGGGGAGCTGATTCTATAAACACAGGGATTCTTATCTATTGTTTGCTAAGCCTATGGATGGAGGTAAGAGAGTTAAACCTTTAAGCAAGCAGCCATTTTGACTAAAAATAGAAAAAAAAAAAAAAAAACTTTGACCAAGGAATCAAAATGAATACACCACTGAAAATGAGTTATTATATGTGACTTTACAACGTTAAACAGGCAAAAAATATGAAGAGATATAGAAAATGTATCTACTATTATTGCACAACCGCTCCGTAAGAGGCTGCGTGATTCAATTTGGGGTGACACGAAAATGAACAAGACAGCCCTTTTCTCCAAGAGTTTATGTGATATTAACCACAAACACACTCATTGAAGGCAAAATGTGGTTTAATCCTATGACAGAGGTACAACACTCTGCAGGAGTCCAGATTGTTGATATTTGGAAAGAGTGTATGAGAAAAAAAATTCACAATTTCCTTTAAAGCATATTGAAGACAGATAGAAGATAAACTAGGATATGGGATGAGTTGATTTTTTTAACTGAAACCCATAGCTTTTATGATGATCTATTTGTTAATTATCACCAAAACTCCATCCCTTGTCTTTCTGCCCCAGAGATTCATATTTTGCACTGCCTAATGGGCATGCCGACATGGATGTGCCACAAACTTGTTAAATGAACACATCCAAAATCAAGCACATCTTCCCCTCTCTGCTAACCTATTCTCCTACTGTCTTTCAAGATTAATTCAGTCTCCCAAGCCAAAAATTCCAAAGACACTTTCTATTTATTTTTCCATCCTGGAACTGTCTAGTCAAACCATTAGCAAGTCCCGCCATTCTTGCTCAGAAACTTATCTTGGAATTGTCCCCTCCTCTCCTTCCCAAGTCACTGCCTTTTCTTATTTCAGATTTCCATCAACTCTCATCTGGATTATTACATTTGTTTTCTATCTAATCTTGTTGTATTTGTCTCCTCAAGGCCATCCTCTACATAGCTCCCAAATTAACTTCCTTTTTAAAAAAAACTATTTCCATCATTTATCTGCTTAAAATTTTAGATATCTACATCTTACCTGGAAAACAAAACTCAAACTCCTGGATAGAGCATGAAAGGGCATTTTAAATGTGCCCATAATACACCTTTCCAGCAGCAATTACACATTTCCCCATCTTCAGTCGCATTGACTTTATCACTACTATGGTTTGCCACTGTAGAAAAGTATCCTTCCCTGACCATTGCATATGCTATTCGCTCTGCCTCAAATGTCCTCTTTCCTCTTCTAAGACTGAACATCTTTTCATTCTTCAACACACATATGAAAAATCACTTTTTCTTTCCCTAACTGAACCTGACAAAATTACTTTCTCCCTGTATCCACAGAGCACATTGTTTCTACCTTTATTTTTGCATTTACTCCCATTTTATTGTAACTTTATCTGTTTATATGTCAGAACTCTTTCAATTGGCAACAAAATTACCAAGGGTAAAGGCTGGATCTCATTGACCTTTTTATCTCCCATGTCTCTAATTAGCCTGGTAAATGGCATGTGTTCAATAAATGAATGACTGATTATCACTATTGGATACTATACAAATAAGTAATTACCCTTTAGGAATAATCGCAATGTAGGCCAAGACTACACACAATACTTCTTGGAGAAGAGATAGGAAATAAATCTCATGGAGATTTAGAGATCTATCTGCAAGGAATATTTTGAAAGAAAACGTAACTCTGTCCTCATTAACAGCACAGCTTTGATAGCAAACAATCAACTAACATCCTTAAGGTAGTGAGAAATTAGGGAAATTGGCATTCTAGTCAAGTATTTTCTTCATAGAGGTGGTAAGTGAAGCTTTGGAATAGGATGAGGATATCAAGGGATCAGGTGTAGGGAGAGAAGGCTACATATATAATCCATGTTGACTCTCAAATTCTTCCTGAAGATGCTACAGTTAAAACTTTGCTGTGTCTGAGTATGGGTAGTGTTATGTTTTAGCTTTTGCTTAATTCTGTTATGTTATGTCATTGATATTCTCTAATTTGTATGCAATCAAGGAGAAAGCCATTTAGTAGTAAGAATGCTTTCAGCTGATTAAAAGTTCCAATTTTTCTGGGCATCCTGTTCAAATAAAGGGCAAATTTGAAGGCAACATCAAAATACACTACCTTTTCTGTTTTCTACACTTCTCTTCTTTTCCCTTTCACTTGAGCAAGTAATAATGCAGATTTCAATTACCTGCCAATTCTTGCAATGGTTTTCCTGATGAAGTTAAATTGACATTTTGGCATACTTGGTAAAATCACAACAATATTCATCTTATATTCAACATATTCTTTACAATATTTATTCATTATACTACTTATTAACAACTGGTTATAAGACAGTTTGAGAGGAAAAAATGTTGGAAACGCAAAACAACAAACCATTTCCACTGTTAGAGAGCCTTTTCATATGTTATGTTCCCAATTACCTAATGGAGATTTAAAACACTCCATTCCAAGCAATGATATGCTAGAACGTATGTAATATAACTGAGGAAGAGCTCACTCAAATGCTAGGGAAATGGAAGAAAGAACATTTCCTCTTTTTATAAAATCTCCATTATTTAGCATCAATTAATCACATTGTAGAGTATAATAGATTGGTTGGTGGGTTGGTTGGTTGATTGGTTGGCTTAATGGTTATGCTTTGATCGGTTGGCTTAATGGTTAAACTTTTTCCATATAGGAAGTTAGAAGATCCTGGATGTCACAGATCTCACTAGCCTTAACTGTGAGATAATAGGCCTTAATAGGTGAAATAAATCCTAGAATCAAGAATCTGAAGGTGTAGGAAACATATTTGTATTAATCCCAGAAGGTAGCCCAGGGCCTGCAGTCATTTCCTTTTTGAACAAATAAAATAATGAATAAATGGTCAAACCTCTTTATGTTTCTGCAGATGATCAATAGAAATGTTGATCCCATTGAGCCATCAACACATTAGCGCGTATATTGGAAATATGAGGTAGAATGAGAGCATCTGTGGAAATATGATATCATCCTTTTGAAGAATTCTCTAACTTGAACAAAAGGGCAAAGTCACTAGGGAAGATTTTGTTTTTTAGGGAAAATACACAATAGGAGAAGCAGATAGGAGGGCCAGCTAATGTTTCAGTTCTCCATTACATAAGTTCCCCCTTCTAGCAAATGAATGAATTGGCCCAAGAAACGAGATACTGACTTTCTCCGCTTCACAGATGGCAAAATATAGGAAAGTTAAAACAAGTGAAATATGTGGTTGTGAATAATACAGACATGATGACTGATGGTCAAATCCATGTGGCTATGGAAGCCACTCAGACAGTCACACGCAACTAGGACCATTACAGCAGAGCCAGCAGCATAAAGGCAAAACTCCCAAGTTGAAAGAAAAGGGGGAAAATTACTGATATTGATTCAATAGAAATACGTTAACATTGATGCAGCTCAGCCTTGATTTCCCAACACATAAGTGGTGGGAACTGACTGCCCTGAGCTTTTTGGACCACAGGGAAGTCCACTTTCCATCTCTATTCCATTCAGGTCATATCCCTGGGAAGACTCTCCTGGGTCCCAGAGACAGTTCAATGGCAAGCTCTTTAGTCCCGAATGTAGCAGAGGATCCCTTACCATACTTGTCCCATCATCTGGGAGCTGTCTTGTGGTAATGGAGAAGATCTGGGAAATCCAGAGTAAATGAAGACAAATGCATTTGAACCATGCTGGGACACATAAACTGTACTAGAAGTCTAAAAACAATAGACGGGGGTTCTCAGTAGATTTTCACAAAAGTTCTACTCATAAACTCCCAGATATTATTTGCAGCATGTATGGTTTCACCATCTTCATCCAAAGTCATGCTCTACAATGGAAGAGCCCGATTGTGTATTGTTAAAACCACAACGGAAGAAAATTGAGCTATTTACAATACTATTGTTTACTCATAAAATAAGTTACCCTTCCTCCCTGTTTTCCTTCCAGAACATCCTAGCCAACTAAATTAAGCCATTTTAAAATTTGAAAGCACCACAAAAAGGATCCAGATGTTTACAGAAGGGAAAAGGGTGGGGGTACTATGTGCTTATTTTCTTTTTTTGGCTCACTTGATTCAAACTACTTTGTTAAATCAACTAGGGTTAGCAATTTTTTTTCAAGTCTTACTAAGAATGTTATTTCTAAAACATTGATTTGGTTTTATTAAATTCAGTTGTTGATTCATTCTACTATTGTTTGAGTTTGTATTTGGTGCCAGGCACTGTACTAGGTTCTGAAACTATTTTAAGGAACAATGCCAACATGATCACTGTTCTCATGAAATAACATTATTGTTCCCTTTTAGTTAGTTATAAATAAACTTGACCACTTTGGAAAAAGTGCAAAATTTATTATTTTATTTAGGCTATTAAATTAACTACTTGAGTGAACACCAAATATCTCCCAGGTTATCTGAAAACGTAATGCACTTATAATTACAATTCTATTATGACTGTTTCAGCATTGTCCACTGATTCTAAAGCTTTTTTGGAAGAATAAGAGCTGGTACCTAATTAAGCTATTTTAAAAAGGTAAAATCAGGGGAATAAAGTTGGTCTGTGGATAACCAAAGACAACACAAACTTTTGGTAATTAAAGGAGTATAGTAGTGATATAGGCCCTGATGACTAGATTAATAAATAGAAATAAACATCCCAGAAACAGACTCATGTGCTTTTTGTAAAAGACTGTGGAATTCACATGTTTACTCTGCTCCTTCCCATGAAACTTACCAAAACATCTGAAAATCAAAACCATAAACTATTTTTTAAATTGAAAATACAGACATTTGCTCTCACCCCCAAGGAGAATGCCACATGTTAATTCACTGCCATCCAGATCTTGGTTGAAGTATAGATTCCTCTGAAAGAAAATTAGAGTGCCCCAAGAGGCTAACCACATTTCTGTTTTATTTACTCAAACTACAAGAATTGGGATCATGGCTGTGGAAGGGAGAATGTGAGGGTCAAATTCTGCACTGACAAGTGGTGGGAGGGTAACTGAAATACCTACGTAGACATTCATCTTTACCATCTAGCTCCTTTCATTCAACTATTCAATACTGGAGAAATGGCTTTCAGGTGTGCTAGCGCAAAGGGAAGGAAATCAGCCAGCAGAGTTCATTGAGCAGAGATAAATTGCCACATAAATGACCTGTGAACTAGAGGGCTGCCCCATGGACTGTGCTGTCTTCTTGCCTGTGTGATCTGCCCATCCCAAAATGTGAGCTTCTAAATCTAAGGTCCTCACACAGAGTAGACTTTGGTAGGAAATTGTCCTGAAACAACAAACCCAAACTAAAACTTCAGTTTCCCAAGATCATGCACCCCTCAGGTGATGGTAGCAGATAAAACTGCCTCTCTTCAAATTGCATATTAACTCCACTTAAATATAAAAGGAGATCATAAAATTGGGTCTAATAGCCAATTATAAAATAGCATGCCAGTGTTACAGAACAAGAGAATGTAAAAATAACAAAGAAAAAATAGAGTAATAGAAATGTGTAAGGAGGCATGATTGTGCTAATTTCTTCATTTTTATGTTAGAGAATTAATGATGCCCTCTAAAGCTAATATGAAGGAAATTAAATCTACATTAATTATTTGGTGTCAAAGAAGTAAAGCTAAAGGAAAGAATATGGGCCACAGAAATTCCAAGTGACCCAAAAGGAGGTGAGAAAGGGACTCCGAAGAAAAAAAAATACATAGACCAGATAACCAAAAATAGAAAACATAGGAAGCATTAAAAACATAAAGTATAATCTTATTTTTAAAAAAGACTAAGTGATGGGCCGGGCGCGGTGCCTCAAGCCTGTAATCCCAGCACTTTGGGAGGCCGAGACGGGCGGATCATGAGGTCAGGAGATCGAGACCATCCTGGCTAACACGGTGAAACCCTGTCTCTACTAAAAATACAACAAATCAGCCGGGCGAGGTGGCGGGCGCCTGTAGTCCCAGCTACTTGGGAGGCTGAGGCAGGAGAATGGCGTGAACCCGGGAGGTGGAGCTTGCAGTGAGCTGAGATCGCACCACTGCACTCCAGCCTGGGCGACAGAGCAAGACTCCGTCTCAAAAAAAAAAGAGAAAAGACTAAGTGATATATATATAAGTTTTCATAAATGGCAGGTTAGACAAATGAGAACAACTGAAAAATTGAGATGAAATGTTTTAAATAATCTGATGAAGACAACATTATATATACACAATGGAATGCTATTCAGCATTTAAAAAGAAGAAAATCCTGTCTTTTGTGTCAATGTGAATAAATCTGGAGGACATTCTGTTAAATGAAATAAGCCAGGCACAGAAACACAAATACCTCATGATCTTATTTGTGGAGTGCAGAAAGTCGATTTCATAGAAGCAGAGAGGAGAATGGTGGTTGCCAAGGGCTAGAGTTGGGTAGACCAGGGAGATGTTGATCGAAGGACACAAAATTTCATTTAGGAGGAACGAGTTCAAGAGATCTGTTGTACATCATGCTGACGATGGTTTACAACATTATACTGTACATTTGAAAATAGCTAAAAAGAGTAGATTTCAAATGTTTGCCACAAAAAATGATAGGTATGTGAGCTAATGCCTATGTCAGGTAACTTGATTTCACCATTCCACAATGTATACATGTATCAAAACATCATGTACATAAAATACACAATTTTTACTTGTCAATTAAAACAATAAATAAAACCACTACTTTAAAAATTAATTAAGACAAAGACTCAAAAATTTTAAAGCTTCTTCTTAACAGCTTTGGGAAGATAATAGGATAGTGCCTTATTTTCAAGACAAAAATCTACAATGTGAAAATCCGATGAAGTAAGGAAAGCACTTAAAGCCATTATTCTATACTATAATCAAAATTAATAACTTAAAACATGAATTTAACAGCAACTGGGACATAATTAAAGAAACCATTGCTAGCATTTAAGTTTCACTAAAAGAAATTATCAGAACAATGCACAAAAAGGCAAAAAACAGAAAAATGCAGAAGAAAAAAACATGGAAGTTAAGCAAGAAGTTTCCAGAAGAGGAAACAGTTGAAGCAGATGCAATATTTTAAGAGAAAATGACTAAGACATTTCCAAAACTGATTAAACATATTAGACTCAAGGATAAAGTTTTAAAATAAAAGAAACTTACACTTGGATACATTTGAGTGCAACTGCAGAAAACCAAAGACAAAGAAATTTTCAAAGCAGCCAAGAAGAATAGATTACCTTCAAACAACAACAATTACACTGAGAACTGACTCCTCAACACCAGAAATCTTAGAAGACTATGGAATGTTTCCTTCAATGGGCTAATGTGAATTCTATGCACGTCAGAAATACCATACAAGAATAAGATTGAGCTAAAGATATTTTCAGAAAGTAATAAGACCTACATTAAAGAAATTATTTCTTAAACAATTTTTTTAATTTTTTTCTAAAAAAACCGTTTTTCTAAAAAAATTTTTTAATTTTTTAAATGGAATATACTCACCCACAGTTCCTGTAACTCCAATCCTAGGAATTTATCTCAAATAGGACAAGCATAAAAAGATGTACATACAAGGTATATGAATTGCTTATTTTTTCAAAAATTTGAAAGCAAGCAAAATGTACATCAATAGGAGATTATTGAAATGAAATATGACGCATTCATAATTTGTATTAAGAAGATTATACAGGTCTTTTATATGCACATGGAAATACAGTCTCAGAATTACAATAAGTAGAAAAAAGAAAAAGTAAAAACCATCTTATGGGTCAGTATGTTTCATACGATCCAGTATGGGTTAAAAGTTATAAATCTCAGCCAGGCATGGTGAGATCCCATCTCAGCCGGGCATGGTGAGATCCCTGTAATCCCAGCACTTTGGGAGGTCGAGGCAGGCGGATCACTTGAGATCAGGAGTTCAGGACCAGTCTGGCCAATGTGGTGAAACCCTGTCTCTGTCTCTACAAAAATACAAAAATTAGCCAGGCATGGTGGTGCGCACCGGTAGTCCCAGCTACTTGGGAGGCTGAGGCAGGAGACTCACTTGAACCCAGACACGGAGATTGCAGTGAGCTGAGATCACCCCACTGCCCTCCAGCCTGAGTGGCAAAGTGAGACTCCATCTCAAAAAAAAAAAAAGAAAGAAAGAGAGAGAGAGAGAGAGAGAAAGGAAGGAAGGAAGGAAGGAAGGAAGGAAGGAAGGAAGGAAGGAAGGAAGGAAGGAAGGAAGGAAGGAAGGAAAAGAAAAACACTTATTTGTTGTAAGTTTACATCCAGAAGAGTCAAGAAGTGTATGCATGTAGTCATGATTCCTGGGGCGTTGTATAAGGGGATATTTTCATACTCTCTGTTTTATATGTATTTTTTACTGTCATAATTTTTGTTGGAAAAACAAAAGCTTTTCAGAAGAATCTCATATTTATTGAGACTTTACTGTAAGATTATATTTATCCAGCTAACATCATTATGTTAGACTCGTTATCTCAGTTGGTCAGGCCATGGTGTTAATGAAGCCTACCCTGAAGTTTTGTTTCCTGTGTAGGTCAATTAGCTCTGCACAGAGAACAAAATGACTCGTTTGTGCATTATCTGTTCCCCCAAGGAGCCAGGCTTTCAAGTTTACCTGAGTTCGATGGCAGGAGACATTGCGTGGATGTTGCACAGCATAGAAAATGGAAAAATCAACTTGAACCATGTGAACCTGGGAGGTGCCAGGGGGTGAGGTGCCAGGGGGTGGCAAGTGGGGGCAGTTAGTATGTCTTTCACCTGGAAAGACTGACTAATATCTTATTCTGCTTGAAAAATTTACCTTTGTTTTTCCCAGACCAGCGCATTTCCCAGATTTCATTAGTCAAATCAAAACAAAAGTGCACTAATCAAGAAACTCTCATTTCTCAGCACTCCCTTTTCATTTGCCTTATTGTTCCCCACTTTCTCTGTTTCAGAGTATGTCCCCCTTTTTCCCATTTTCATTCTAATAATAAAACCTCAAGAAATGGGGACTGACCAAACCACTACCTATTGAAGGCACTCTAATTTTTTCAGTTCTGGTGAGGAGCATTAGCAATTTTGAGATTTGAATCTCACAATTTTTTTCAGGCTTGCAGTTTTGCTTTTCAACTTTGCAGCAAGTATAATAAAACCTGGTAACATTTTCTGGACGCTTGTCTCATATAGAGCCTGCCATGTAAGCCCACAGCTTCATTCCAATCTGAATATGTCACTGTCCGTTTATAACCAGAGTCATGGAAGGAATTTGAGCAGCTTGTTGGATTGTTTATACTGAATATATGGAAGAGTTGGGGTTATACATTCCAGCACATCATTGTAAGTGATGTACTATGTAAAATTCTAAACAAGTCATCTCACAATTCTTGAAAGAATATCTAGCATATGAATACATTGTAAGGAGAAACAGATCTTGTAGCATTCTCCACGTTTCTTTTGCAACATGTTCATGGGCTTTGCTTTTGTTTGTTTGCTTGTTTTGTTTTTTTGAGACAGAGTCTCACTCTGTCTCCCAGGCTGGAGGGCGGTGGTGCAATTTCGGCTCACTGCAACCTCCACCTCCCAGGTTCAAGCAATTCTCCTGCCTCAGCCTCCCAAGTAGCTGGGATTACAGGCGCACACCACCACGCCCAGCTAATTTTTGTATTTGTAGTAGAGACGGGTTTTCACCATGTTGGCCAGGCTGGTCTTGAACTTCTGACCTCATGATCTGCACATCTTTGCCTCCCAAAGTGCTGGGATTACAGTCACGAGCCACTGCGCCCAGCCTGTGGTGGGCCTTTGTGTTAGCAATTAATAATGTTTCAGTTCTCTTTATTTTGTGGAGGACATTTTACATTTTTAAAATAGTTGTACTAGCAGGAGTGTCTGTAGAGAAGTATTTCTTTATTTAAAAATGTCATCTATTATGCCACAATGAATGAAGTACACAATCTCTTCAATTGTCCTCTGAATGGGTTTCTTAATTCTATGTGGAATTTCATATCACACAGTGTCCTGTAAATAAACATTAAAGTCCACCCTTTTCTCTACCTAAAAAATATATATATATATCGGCCGGGCGCCGTGGCTCACGCCTGAAATCCCAGCACTTTGGGAGGCTGAGGCGGGCGGATCACGAGGTCAGGAGATTGAGACCATCCTGGCTAACACGGTGAAACCCTGTCTCTACTAAAAATTTAAAAAATTAAAAATAAAAAATCAGCCGGGCATGGTGGCGGGTGCCTGTAGTCCCGGCTACTCAGGAGGCTGAGACAGGAGAGTGGCGTGAACCCAGAAAGTGGAGCTTGCAGTGAGCCGAAATCGTGCCACTGCACTCCAGCCTGGGCGACAGAGCGAGACTCCGTCTGAAACAAAAAAAGCATCTACCATTTAATATTCTGATAACCAAGGAAAGAATAGATAAGGTCCCAGAAATTTATGAGTTGAGATTTTCTTTTAGAAATCCCTAGATACGTGTGTATATAAAAGGGAGTTTATTTTTTAAAATAAAAACACAAAAAAGAAATTGCTAGATATTTTCTCCTGGGGGATATGGAAGAAATATATGTTAAATAAAATAATTCTCAAGATTTTCTTATATATAGGCCAACTCTTAACTTGATAATTAATATTAAGTTATAAATTTCCATAGAAAACTACT
The DNA here is from genome assembly GCF_008728515.1 of Papio anubis. NCBI lineage: Eukaryota > Metazoa > Chordata > Mammalia > Primates > Cercopithecidae > Papio > Papio anubis. Next base: position 52,649,171 of record NC_044990.1, on the reverse strand, counting down.
TCAGAGGTAAAAGTGCTGAAAAGAAACTCACTGTCAATCACCTTTATTTTTGAAACTCTCCTTCCTGTCAAGGTTGGTTAAGACTTGTTGCTACAGAGGATGCTAATTAGGGTAAACATAGATTCCAGTTTCTGAAACAGTCCTAGTTGATTTAAGCCTCTTGGCCCTGTGCATCTACTAATTGCACTCCTTTTTACTTTTAGCAGTTTGAAACTTTTAATTTTAATAGTTCAGTCACTCCTTTTCACATATTTCTCTTCATTATGTCTCATGATGTACACTTCTCTTAGAAATCGAGAATAAATGAAGAATTGAAGAACGCAGAAGCACTATCCTTATCTACACTGGTCACTCACCCAGGGCACCTGCTAAGGCTCACTCAGGGCTACGATGCAGCCCAATTTTCAGGGATGCCATCCCCATCAGAATCTGTATGGGCAGTGCTCTCCATTCCTTTTATTGTAGTTATGCTGTTGTACATTAACCTGTGGCAATTTTTTTTGTACATTACTCTGTAGCCAATGAAACACTTGAATATTTAAACCTAATCCCACTGAAATTAGGTTAAAATTTAAAACCTAACCCCACTGAAATTAGGTTCTCTTGTTTGTGTGTGTGTGTGTTTATACTTTAAAAAGACTTTTTAAAAGTCTTTTTAACAAGAAGAGAGTGGCAAGGACTTAAGAGTGGAAAAGTGATTTCAAATATGGGAGAGATACAAAGAATTTGAAAGAGTTAGTGGAGTTTAGAAAGTTGAATGCCAAGTACCAACAGAGAGCCTGCCTGGCAATTCCAGATGGGCTCATTACCTGGACATGCCCCTTACTACAAAGGAGAGTGGAAGGGGCTCTTGTGTTGATTCCTGAAAGCTTGTATGTTGGACTCCACATCCTCTCTACATTCTGAAACACCATGGTGCCTTCCCTAGCCTGTTTTAGCAGAAGCACAAAATGCTGCAGATTCATAGACACCAGAAATGTGGAAAGAAGAAATGAGATGCTGAAATGAAAATAGAGGGATAATTAAAAGTCTACATTCAGGACAGTGGGACACCTTCCCCCAACATTTCTGTATTCCTCAATTCCAAGAACACTAGCCACCAGGCATATAACCTTCTGGGAGGAAGACTAGAGGATGAATACTTTTGTTTGTTTTCTGAAATCTCTGGTGCAGAGAAATGACAAATAGGTACTGACATAAAGAGGGGGAGCGTTCTGCAACAAAATGACCAGAATCCCAAAGAAAGGCCATCAAGTGGCAAGCTCTAACCACACACACAAAGGTTCCAATCAGGATGTTCAGGACCTTTCTCTTAAGCACTCAGTTTTAAACATCATCAGAAATTTGAGGAAAGCATCCAATTTTATAAAAGGCAGAGACCTAAGCAAACAAACTACTTGGCTCAGCTTTCAGTTCCCGGAAAAAAAAAAAACCCGGAGGAAACGAGAATATGATAGGGTTGTTTTAAAGTTTACAAAAATCCTAAAATTATTGTCATCAGTGGTTTAAGGAAAAATGTTGCATCCGTGAAATAACTATGGGATACAGAAGAAGAATAATCAGAGAATAACTTTTAACAGGAAATAAAAATAACACTGCTAAAATTAAAAAGTTAATAGAAGTGTAGGAAGATAAAGTAGAGAAATTCTATCAGAAAACATAATAAAAAGGTAAAAACATACAAAATTTGCAGCATAAAAATAAAAATTAAAAAATTAAAAAACGAGTTTGAATGATAAAATATGCAACAAATCCAAGTACAAGGAGAATACCGTGGAGAAAAAAGATAGGAAGACATTCTCAAAAATTAGTGCAACACCAGGAGCAATGATTCACCCTGTAATCCCAGCACTTTGGGAGGATGAGGCAGGCAGATCTCCTGAAGTCAGGAGTTAGAGACCAGCCTCGCCCAACATGGTGAAACCCCATCTCTACTAAAAATACAAAATTAGCCAGGCATGGTGGTGTGCGCCTGTAATCCCAGCTACTCAAGAGGTTGAAGCAGGATAATCGCTTGAACCTGGGGAGCGGTGGTTGCCGTGAGCCGAGATCTCACCACTGCACTCCAACCTGGGTGACAGAGTGAGACTCCATCTCCAAAAAAAAAAAAAAAAAAAAAAAAAAAAAAAAAAATAGTCAAAGGAATTTCCCCAAATGGAAGAATATGAATTTGCAAAAAGAAAAAATGCCTATTTTAATGCACATCTCATCTCTGAAATTTCAGAGCACTAGGGATAAACAGAATATTATAAATGCTTTCAGAGAGAAATAGATTTTTGGAAAAAAAAGAAATCTGAAATCAGAGTATCACCAGACACTCTATAACCACATTTGAAGATAGAAGATGATAATGCAATGCTTTCACATTTGTGAAGGACATTTTTATTCACACTAAAATTCTGTTCCCAACCAAACGATCAATCAATCAATGTCAAACTATCAATCAAGTATGGAAATGTATTAAAAGCATTCTCAGATATACAAGGTCTAAAAAAATGATCTCCCATGAACATCATCTCAAGAAGTTACTGGACAACGAGGATGTTAACTAAAATAGAGGAAGACACTGAATCTTCAAAATAAGTTCAGGATCACTGTGCAACAGCTCTAGAGTGAAACTAGTCCACATTGGAGCCTGGAGGATGGAAGTCTCCAGAATGAATGTTTTCTAGGGCTAGGGGTAGGCTGGGGAGGGGCAGAATTGATAAAACACCAGTTTTATTTGATCATGGGGAAACTAAGATTCAAAAGCGTCTTATTGATCAGTTGGAAAGATTGATATAATACTTGTGATATGTAAACCTAGGCAAATAAAAAATAAAAATCATAACTAACTTTTGGAAAAACAAAAATTGCACAAAATAGAAAATTTAGCTATGCTACTTGACTCAACTCTGAACAACACTAACGTAGTCGTAGCAACATAAATAATGATCATGAATTCAACAAAACTAATTTTAAAACATTATATTAAAACAATAGGTAAAGAGGAAGCATGAGATGAGATAAGAATGCTAAATCTTCGTTTGATAAGAGAGAAATACATAGCAATTAAAATTGACAAGTTAAAAAACAGCATTAGAAAATACAAGAAAACCAATGCCCAAGGAAATAGCCAAGAGAGCTTGTGAACGGAAACACAGGACTAGGATATTTGGGCTTCAAGGAGATATTTTTCAATATCAACCTTGTAAAAGTATTTTTTTTTTTTAGAGTTCAAACTCTTAATATATTACTTGGGAAAATAAAAAATAATATTTCAAATAAAATAAAAATTAATTAAACTTGGAAGGAAAGAAGGAAGGAAGGAAGGAAGGAAGGAAGGAGGGAAGGAGGGAAGGAAGGGAGGAGGAGGGAGGGAGGAACGAATGGAGGGAGGGAAGAGGGGGAGGGAGGAAGGAAGGGAGGGAGGGAGGGAGGAAAGGAGGGAAAAAGGAACTTTTCATCCATGTATTACATTACAACTACCAGTTAAAGGAAATAAACTGTGTGGTCAATTCTATAGATGCCAAAAAAAAAATTGATACAATTCTATACCTATAGCTGATATAAATGAAATAAGGGAAAAAAGCCCAAAGCAAAAACAAAGGAGAATTTTTCTTTATCTGTTAACAAAGAGCTTCCTGAAATCTACAGCAACCACTGTGCTATTAAAATGACAAACGAGATGAGAACAAGAATAGTTACTCTCAACACTAAAATTTAGTAATTACTTACAATCACAACCAATACCACAGACTAGAAAAATAAAAGAAGTCAATGTCATGAACAACGGCCACAGTATATTGTTAATTAAAAAAAAAAAAAAAAAAGACGTTTTAATACGTTCCCATTTGTTTGTATGTATACATACTACTAAAAAGTAATATAAAATAAAATTTAACACAGGTCATCTCTGGGTAGAATTGTGGATGACTTTTAGCTTTTATTTGCTGATATATGTGTGCAGTTTTCTACAGCTGCAGAATTTTTGAAATTTTCTACATTGTTCTACACATGTTTATTATATATTATATTTTTTATTAGAGTCACATTTATTCTAAGAAACTTTCTTATTTTTTTTACGTTTCTGAAAAACATATCCTTATCAGCCATCTTCTTCTCCATTCCTTCTGTCTTTGTTAATAAACTTGAAAATATAACTGAAAAAACAGAATTTAAACATTTATGTTTAAATTAATAACATTTATGTTTAAATTACCTCCATGTATTGTTCTGCGCTTCAGAGAAGAATTGATCCTGAGTAAAATGGTGAAATTGAACAGATGTTTCTTCAATAGCTTCCTGACTCCGTTTTTCATCTCTTCTACTTCCATTTCAGTTTTCCTGAAAACAATTATGAATTGATTTTTGAGTGTAAGTTGGTGGTTGTTTACACTCATCGAGATAGTCAAAGTTTAAGTGTTTCATCCCAAAGTTGATGCTTCCCAAGGTTCTGATCTGGGCCCTACTTGATTTCATAAATACTTAATTGCTGTTAGACTCTGCTCCCATAACATCTGTGCATGCCGCAGTTTTGGTAACATAGAGCTCTTCTTAATGAAACTCCAATTAATGTACCTAAACTACCATTATATCATCCATTCCCTTTGTAAAATGCAATGGCTGATACCCAAAGCATGCTAGACGCTCTCACCTTTTAGCTGTCCAAACTAATCATGAGCTTCTGTTTCTGCCAGTTGACTTGTATGTGTACCAAAAAGTTGGTAACATTTCTTCCCAAACCAGTTGTCCATACTATTTTAATTATATAATTAAATTATATACTAAATGTGATTTTGAAAAGTGTGACAAGGGTTGTTTCTATGAAAATGCATGTGACTATTTTTAAAAATTGAATAAAGGTGAGTTGCTAAAAATAACACTGTTAAATTAAATGTTGGCAAGATAACTAAAACACTAGTTTATAAAACTAATACAAACCCAGTACAGTCTTCACTCATTATTTTGCAAGTTTCTTTGGGTTTTCACTCTACTTTGAAAAATAAAAACATTAAACCATATGTCATGCATTATGTGGTATATGTAAAAAAAAAAGCAATGCATATTATAAGCAGAAGATATTTACCCAAAGAAAAGGTCTTGACTTATATCAAAAGATCAGTGAATGAGTGCAGAATTTTATGTTTTAAATGTAAGTATTAAAAGGTATTTTTAAATTCCCTCCTATAACCAAATTTTATAATCAGGTCAATAAATCAACTTCTGGACCAAACTGCATTAGTTAAAAAAACTTCAACTGAACATTAAAATTATTCATTTACATATCTGCCTCCTACTGGAAAAGGAGTACAATCACTACATACAGATCTTACTCTTTGCTCTCTAGCACCAATTAAACACCCTTAAAAAAATGTTTGCCTCCTAAAAACATTCAATGGCTCCTCATGGAAGAATAACATAATGTCAAATTCTTGATTTTCACATTCAAAATTTCCTGTGAATTTTTATTAAACTTCATAAATCCAAATTGAAGCCCCTGGGCAAATTGTTCTGCTTGATTTCCTTTACAAAAAAACCAAAACTATTTATCTGCCTTTCCTCATGTGGTTCGTCCACTTAGAATGCTCTCTCACTAATTTCAGTATCCTATCCTACCATAATCCTAATTCACACAGCCATTCAGGGAGGTCTTAAATGCTTTCCCTAACTCCTTACCCTGACCTGATAGTTGGCTATTTTCCTTTCTGGTATCAAAGCACAAGTCATGATAAGTCAGCTCACTCTGGAAAATCCTGGGACTGACTGAAGACCCAAATATCAAACTAGCAAGGACCCAAGGGAACTGGTCTTACTCAGAGCTAAATGTAGAAGTTCAGAGATGCCGTTGAGCAGCTGAGACACAGCACTGGGCTTGATTTTAAGTTGAGTAATGATTCAGACAAGAGTCAGCCCAAGACTTCCAAGCCCAGAGCACAGGAAAGGCAATAATAATCTCCGTGGAAGACTGCCATCATCCTTGAGTTGTGTTGTGAACTTACAGACTCCAACAAGATCTCAGAGACTCTGTGGGCTACAGGACTGTGCAACTGGTGTGATTCTCTCCTCCTTACCTTGGTCGGGCAGTGTTACAAGGCCAACTTGGGTGTGTAAGGAGCAAATGCAAAAGCCAGATTGAAATAGGCTACAAATGCCTGTGAGCTGGCAACCAGCCAGGATTTGGAGGCAACATGGGCACTTAGCGAGATCCCAAGAGAACACTGGATCTGAGGTCTGGAGAACAATAGAAATAATTTATTACAGGAGCCCAAGAAACCAGCTGGGTCACCAGGTACCATGTCTGAAGTACCGACTTAATTTTAAACCATGAAAAATTGGGAACTTTCATGAAAGGGAAGCACTAAAGCTACAGATACTTCCTAATTTAGAAAATGCTCAGTAACTGACTGGATCATAACTTTAGCAAAGGGTATGAATTCAACCAAATTTTATGACCTTGGAAGAGACATAGACGGAGGAAATGACATTTTATCTCACAGATAAAAACAGTTTGACTGAGAAATTGGGCTGATAATATTTCGTAGCATAGCTAACTAAGAGATTAATAAACCAGTGACTTAACTTAGATTTTTAAATACAGCAGGCTTTAGAATCTTTGGACAATTTTGATGATAAGCAGTTGGGTGGCGGAAAGCATAGTTTTATTGAGCTAAACACCTCAATTGAAGCTTCTTCAGACATGAGGTGATGAAAAAAATAAAATTTAAAAGAAGAAAAACTTCTTCATTCATCATAATAATTTTTAAAAATCTGTTAGTTACCAAGTCACCATGTTTTAGGACCATATTTCTGGATTCCTAGAGAATGCCATTTACTATGACTTGATAAAAATTTAAGTCAACTGCTATTCAGATTCATTTGCTATTAACGAAGCACCTGTATCAACTCTTTCTAATATCTTTGCAGTGGTGTTTTGAGTTTTGTTAGGTATCTGTTTTATAATATTGTCATATCCCCAAAGTAATGATATAAAAAATAAATATTAACAAAATTCATACATATGCAGTATCTTCTTCCATGAAATACTACCTGGCTTTGGGCATTTTTTAAGAGCTACAAATCAGTTTCACATATTTGGTGAAAGAATTGGAATAAATTAGGTGTCGACCTTATAGCCTGATTCGTATCTCTTTTCTTCTGGTACTATTATACCTGTTTTTAGTATTAGTTGTGCGAAATCTTTTAAGATATAGAGAGGTACAACTAACAATATAGTTAATAATTATTGGGCACTTATGTGCAAGAATTTATTGTAGGCACTTCACATATATGATGTAATCTAACCCACACAAGATTATCTCAAGTATCTATCCTTACATTTGCCATTTGGCAAATGAACAACCTATAATCCTTTTACAATCATAGTTCTAAGATTGTCTAAGATCACGCAGCTAGTAAGAGGTGGACCTGGGATTTTTAACCAAGTTCTCAAATTTTTTAACAGTACATTTAATTTTGTGTGTGTGTGTGTGTGATTAAGATGTTATCTCTTTCATTCTTTTATGCAAAAATTTTGCTTTCTTCTTCGGAAATTTATTGAACATTTAGTGCATTGCTTAGTGTACAGGTTGTTTAATAGGAATCAGAAATGGCTAAAAATCAATCCCAATTCTCAGAAGCTTATGGTAGATGGTAAATATTTTCTAATTAAAATGACAACTTTTTAAATGGGAAAAAATGAAGAGGACTGGGTGTTTGGCCCTCAAAGTTAGCCTAGGACATTTGGATGTTGCAGGAAGGAAATTAAGTGGCTCTCACTGCACTTCACAGAGAGCAACTTGAACATTGTGAAGAATGGAATCCAATATCTATTGAATACAAATGGGGTTTGTGTCATTATCCTTGGCTGTGGAACATGTTTTTAATATGCTTGTCTATGTGATAAGATTGTAAGTTCCTTAAGTGTCGAGACTTTTTTTATATTTCTATAATGCCACAAAATCTAGTATACTGTTATGTCACTCAAGATTGGGTTTAATTGAATTGAGATAGGATCTTTTTATCTATATTTAGTACTCTCGCATGAAATACTTGGGAAATTTCTCATCTTTCTTCCACAGCACTTAAGCTGCTGCAAAGATAACCAAACAAGAGTTTGTCCACAATTCCCATTCCCAATGCAAAATAAAGCTCTGCCCCTTCACTCTTTCTTAAAGAAGCGTTTTTTAAAAAAAAAATTTAGACACAGTGTCTCACTGTGCTGCCCAGGCTGTCTCAAACTTCTGGCCTCAAACAGTCCTCCCATCTTAGCCTCCTAAGCATCTGGGACTACAGGCAAAAGCCACCATGGCTGGCTCACATATTTTTAAACACCACTCTTTTCCTGGATTCTGATACTGTCATTACATTGAAAGTATTAATCCAAAAAATTTTCTGATGACTGATTTTTATAGGAAAATAGAAGTTTGAAAGACTATCTTTGGAATCTAAGGACAATCTGTCTTTCAATAAAATGATCTGTAATTTACTTACTATTATAATATCATTTCCAAAAATATTAATGTCAGCAAAATTCCCAGACAAAATATGCATCTGTTTTTTAAAATAGGCATTCAATTTTGTAGCACTATATTTTTCTTTCTTTAATTACACATAATTAGTGATAGATTGGCCACAAAAAGCTCAAATCCTTGAAGTACCATATCGCAGCATTCTGATTGTGTTTACAAGATCATGTTACAAGGTTTGAGAGTCAGTTCCTTATTGAGATTGCAAAGATATTGGTTAGACAGATTTCACAGAGAAGAGATCACCTCTTCAATGTGTTTGATTCTAATAGCTGAACTTTGCAGGTTCACATTATTAATGTAAAGATATGATCTCAATGTTTCATACCTTTTGACCTAACCAAAAAGAGTCTTGGAAGTGAGCATTCCTAAAGTCAAAAACAGAATTAACTTCTTTGAACTTAAACTTATTACTGCATTTTTTCCTTCATTCTGTAAATTCTTCATCCTGTGTTTTTGGTGCACTGGAATTAAGCTTTAAAAATGTCTAATTCAATGATGTGTCAAAATCTGTAAAATACATCTTAGAAAATACTTACAATTCACTTAATTACTTGTAGAGCAGCAGAGTAGCATAGAATGAATTATACTTTGATTTTTCACTATAGGCTCAGGTGGTAAAGTAATTTGTCCTGAATTAAGAGATCATGATAAGATAAAAACGCAACAGTCAAATAAGCATGTGCCCTAGTGGTTTGAAAGCTGAACAGCCTGTCACTTGATTTGGGGATGGATGGAATCCTCTTTCTACCATTTGTTGCATGATCTGAAACTTTTTTTTTTTTTTTTTTTTTGAGACAGAGTCTCACTCCTTCATCCAGGCTGGAGTGCAGTGGAGATCTCGGCTCACTGCAACGTCCACCTCCCAAGTTCAAGCAATTCTCTGCCTTAGCCTCCCAAGTAGCTGAGATTACAGGTATCCGCCATCGCGTCCAGCTAATTTTTTTGTATTTTTAGTAGAAACGGGGTTTCGCCATCTTGACCAGGCTGGTCTTGAACTCCTAACCTTGTGATTCACCCGCCTCAGCCTCCCAAAGTGCTGGGATTACAGGCGTGAGCCACTGGCCTGCCCGACCTGAAACTTTTTATTCCTGTTCTAAGCAATGAGGACAATTGTACTTTCCCATCCCGTACTATGTATTATGTATGACTGCTATGGTTTGAATGTGTCCTGCAGAAAGCATGTGTTGAAAACTTACCACTGTAACATTAGAAAGAGGTGCAACCGTTAAGAGGACATTAGGCCACAAGGGCTCTGTCCTCATAAATGGACTAATGCTTTGATCATATGAGTGAGCTTGTTATTGCAGAAGTGGGTTCCTCATGAAAGGACAAGTTCAGCCCCTTCTTGCTCTCTTTCACCCTCTCTTTGCCTTTCCACTGTGGGATGACATAAAAGTAGACCCTTAACAAATGCCAGCCCCACAGTCTTGGACTTCACAGCCTCCAGAACTGTGAGCCAATAAATTTCTGTTCATTATAAGTTGCCCCAACTTAGTAATTTATAGCAGCACAAAACAGACTTAGACAATGACTTAGATGAGGTTTGTAAAACAGAACAAAAGTGCTCCTTAGGATATTATTGACAAGGAGGCAGATGCCAAATGTTCAGAAACTCTTGAAGACTGGCTTTCAATTCACAACTGTTCTTGGTTTTGTTCTAATACACAAAATTAAATAAATTGCCAAAGCGTCATGTTGTATTTCATTTTGTTTTCCATGATCCTGTGCATAGTGAGCACGCTGCCTCGCAAGAAAGACGAAGTGTAGCCTAAACCACCTCTTCTCACTATAAAATGATTCATTCTTATTCTAGAACCAACACTTTTTATTTTCCCTGTTATAAAATATGCAATGCAGCCCAAATCCCTGGATCAGTGGATGAAGGATAGGGATAATTTATAAAATTACCCAATTTCCTGGGGGTGAATGGGAACACAAAGAGAATGGAAGAAAAGAGAAGAAGGAAAATATCAGAGTCTCTGGGAGACAAATGGGCTACTCAAAAGTGGTTGCCTGGAATGTGGGGAATGGAAGCCTGAGGTAATTGTTTGGAACTGAATGAGTCTGTGTTGAATACTATTTAAAAATATTTGAAAAGTCCATAACTTCTAAGTAAAGTCAATGTTTTTATGACAAAGATAACCAGAGTAGCACACAGCCATCACTCCTTCTAAAAACACAAGAAATTCAATGATTATAGTGTTATAAAATACATTCGGTAAACTAGCTGCTGTCATTTTTTAATGGATTCTAAAATAAGAAGGGCCCTGTAATGAATGGGTAATGAAAACAGATGAGACATTCTTTCTTGACAATTATATCCCTAGATTTTACCATGGTTGGGTACTATGGTTGGGTGCCATGGTGTAAACTTGAAGTTCAGGTTAATGAAATGGATCATAACCAAAAACACAAAGCAAAAACAGAGGGCAAGTGATCTCCTCAGTATTACTATTTAATTTAGATTTGATATTTTTAAACTTGCATCTCTTGTCATCTCTGTGTCAGACATTACCTCCAAGGCAACTGGAAACCCAGTTTTCCACATTTGGGAACCGTTAATTACCGGTGACAGAGTTCCTATTTGGCAATTCTCTCTCCCTACTATAAAAATCTCTACAACCTGGAGGAAAGAGTTATCTTTTTACAGCCCGTCCTGAGCCTTCACCTTTGTTGTAGGTTTCAAACTCAGCTAAGCATGTCCTCAACCTCTCTACCCAGTAATGAGTTTCTGCTCCAGCTGCTTTGTTTTGGTTGACTCTTCAGTTTTCTTTCAAATAATATAAAGACAGACTAGTCCTTCATCTGTGTCCATGTCAGGGTCAAGAAAGTCAGGTGGCAGGCCAAAGGAAGTTAGTCCTCAACTGTATGTGTAGCTACCAAAGCTTTATGTGTCCATACAAACCCAGGATTGTGTTTGCTAAGTCAGAGTGAACCAACATCAATTTTTAGATAATATTTTTCTTTACTCAATACAATTAAGTAGGAAGAAAGTTACACATGCTTCAGTTTCTATGTGCCAAGAGGAGCCTCTCCCAAACCTCACACTCCATCTTAGCATGTCCTCAAAGCCTAGTGAGTCTCAGGAGAAAAGATGCCAGTTGTCTTGGGAGAATAAGTTATTTTTCACATCACCCCAGATTTTGTCAGAAAGAACTTCATCTGACAATATTTTCTGGTGCAGTAAAACGTTGCCATTTTTTTTCATTATGAAGTCACTAAGTTGGTTTAATTCCACAAAATGTGTTTAGTGATTTCTCTTCTCCCCACGCTAAGCAAATTTGCTGTCAGTCTATGTCCTTAGGGAATTTACCCTCTAGCTAACGTAGATGACCACTAGTGAAATAGTTTTAGGCTATTCACAGAGCAAGCTACAAGCAAGAACCAAAAAAAATACAAGGCAACTACGTCAGTGTTCACAGAAGTTCACTTTCCAAATATAACAATAAAGAGTAAATGGGAAAATAACTCTATGGTCATTTTCTGCTATCAGCATATGTCTAGTAATTTATTTTAGACTGGCTACTGGCTTCATAAAAAGCCCAACACTCAAAAGTCTTGAGATCTGACATTTGCAATAGTGGCAATAAACTAGAAAGAAGTTGCTAGGAAGATGCTATACAACCCTCGATATAATAGCACAAAAATCCCAAATATGTGGTGATGATGGTACAATCATCCACCAACTTCAAATTCCTGAAGTCCCTTCAGATGCCATGCAGAAACTGAGGTCTCTGAATCATTCAAGTAATACCAGATTCATACATAAAATAGAATCTTCAACATGTTTTTAGATCTGAAAATTGCTTACAATTTAGAGAAGAAGGCAAGCCATTCTATGTATCTCTCAAAACTGCAATAAATCCTCCTCAAATAATTGGGCAAGACTCCTAAAAACCTAAATGATTTTAGTAGAAAAGATTTTAGAGTTGACAGATTTCCAAACTTAAGGAAAAATAAATTGAGAAGAATAATTTTATAAGGGAACCTAGAGTATTTCTTACAGGTATTTTTGCATTTACTAACAAAGGTTTTTGGGATTAATAATTGTAAACAATGAGTCCAATGTATATTATTGGGGTGATGACTACATCAAAAGCCCAAACTTTGCCATTACACAATATATCCATGTAACAAAATTGCACTTGTAACCCTTACATTTATAGAACTTTGAAAAAAGAAAAAATTGCAAACATTTCAAAACCTTCCCTGTGCCAGGTATTTTGCATACATTATTTCCATTTTGCAACAATGCTAAGCAACATCTTCATTCTACAGATGAAGTTCAACAACTTGTCCAAAGTCATACACATAGTAAATAAAAAACCGGGAATTTAAAAACCAGAATTGTATCATTTCAAAGCCCATTCTACAGTGATGATGATGGTGATGGTGGTGATGGAAGAGAGGAAGGCACTGCAATATCTCTGCTTACTTCTGACATCTTTGTGCTTTTGTGGAGTTTCTAGCTTAAGTTTTCAAAAAACACAGGTATCTGTGTAGTATTTGTATCTTTTTTTAAGGCCTTTCTTCATCCAATCATTCAGGCTTCTGAGTCTCCACTTATGTACTATTCAAAAGAGAGTCTTGGGGGACCACATATTTACAAAGCTGTCTTACAAATTGGCAAACTGTCTCCTATATTGGTCAATGGGAATGGCTGGGTGGTACTGTAGCTCTCTGTCTCTGTAACCTGAGCACTGGATCTGCCTTTTCCTTGGCAGCCGTGTTTCCCTGACATAATTAATTTCTTGTGTCCTGTAGCTAGGGGAAGGACATTTTAAACCCCCTTTGCCAAGAAGAGTCACTTCATGCCAATCTCCACCAAGTTCAGTACAGATTTTCACATTGCATAGCACCATAATGTGTCCCGCTTTTTTACCACGACACATCTGAATGGTAGCTGTAATTCATAAGCATTACCTTTATTTGCCTTATCCTAGTAGCCAGGTTGTCTTAGATTCCATTAAGAATCATAGCGGACCATAATAGTCTTATTTAAAAAATTTATGAAGGTATTGATGCTTGATTTTTTACTATTAGTGTAATTAATTTACAAATCTAATGAGATGAAATATCTCTCCAAAGGAATAGTGTTCCCTCCAAAGCTCAATTTACCATCATCTTGCAACTAGCCTTATTCCAGGATAGAGAGAGCAGAGGTTTTCAATCAACAGATTGAGATCTGCAATCTATGTGTAATGACACCCAAGTCTAATCTCCAGCCAGATCACTACCCTCAGCTCTTGATTTGTATCAGTATTTGCAAAGAGATATCATCTCCTAGATGCCCCACACATTCTTCAAACTACATATGCCCAGATATAAATTCCAAAACTAATTGCCTCTTTTATATCTCTTGACTTTCTTAATGGAACCCCATCTAACCCATTCATCCAAGCCAGAAAACTAAGAGTTTAATAGTAAATCACTAGTTCTATCTTGCCATTTTCAACTTTTAAATAACTTTAACTCAAATACCTTCCTCCTGTTCTTTACCAGTTATTTTAGTGGCAGCCTCATTATTGAACATGCAGGCCTTGCTGCCTGCTGCACCCACCCAAACCTTTCCTACCCTGCTCCTTTAGGAAAGAAGCATTAATCCATTTTTTGAACAAGGGCCACCACTAAATGGTTCAGAGCAAATGCCTGACCCAAGGGTCTGTCCAGTGATTACTGAGGTTCCCTAACTCATAAAGTTCTGTAAAACAGAGACAGCAGCATCTAGCAGATTAGTTCCTTCCATAATTTGGATATGAAATGGGGTTAGGGAGCTAACCTATCCATAGAAAAAGGAGAGTGGAGCAGACATGCTGAGTGAAGCCAAGGATTTGGTGTGAGAAAAACAGAGGGAGAAGTTGGCCCTTAGAGGTGCTGAAGCATAGACAGATTGCTTATTGTTAATCTGGCACACAAGTATACATAAATAAACACACATTTTTTACTAAGAAAATTAGTCTCTATGCCTTGCAACCAGAAAGATGTAGCTAACACAGGTAGGGGTGGGGGCAGCATCAAGAGTAGCCTTGCAGTTCCAGTTCCTCAGAAGGGGTGTGAGTTTGTTTGTAGGGTTATGGAAGGTTGAACAACTCCTTTCATAGTGGAGCATAAGCCATCCATGTGCAGCCAAGATAAAGTGGATACTGTCCTGGCCAAAGCAGGGCTTTGGTGCTTTTGCTTTGGAGCAATTCCAAGGAAATAGAAAATGCAAGTAAATTTCTCCCTCGCTCTGTATCTTTCTCCCTGCACTGCTTCTTCTGGAAGGATAGGCACCAAGTTATTAAAGGTGTTGCTTTTGCTTGGTGGAAATACAAAAGACCTTTAAGATCTCAAATTTCATGTATTTTCTTTTCTTTCCTCCAACAATGTACATGCATTAGTTTGGAGATAAAGAAATAAGAAAGCAAAAAGGAAAATAAAACTCACTAACACCAGAGCTGGACGACTGCCTCTCATAGGATTAGATGGTTTGCAGTAGAGAAGCACATGCTCTGGTCCCAGGTAGCCTGGCTGAAGGCAGATAAGGAAACGCAGGGCCACCATATGACTTGGCTTCAGGAAACCCTTTCTGTTTATAACCGGTATTCTGAGACCACTTAAAATCAGATCCAAAACTAATAGTTCCCACTGCTGAATTGCAATGTCAAGCTGAATTGTCTGATTTGCCAGGTTTCTATGGTTAAAATTAATGCCCTGCTTGGCAAAGACTGTCAAACCAGCAATTGGAACCATCTGAGAGGAGTCAGAGAAGCCTGGATTTCCTGACTCCTGGGTCCCTCTGAATTATATCTCTGCATTTATCTGCTTCCCCCAAGAGTAGGATGAGGGGCAGGCTAGTCATGATGATTCAAAAGTAACTTTAGATCCAGCGATATGCAAAATCAGACTATGGGGAAAGAAGGATTATATCAAAAAGAAATTATAGGAGGTGTCTCAGGAGTATGGGGAAGAGCTTCTTGGGAATAAGCAGACGTGAATTTTACATGTGCTTAACCAAGGAGTACAAAACATAATTTGAAAAGATCTAGCCAAACTTATTCTAAGATCAGGATGAGAGAGGAAGGGAAAGAAGGGGAAGAAAAGGAAGAGGATTTTACCTACGTAAGCACATTCTGAGCTTTATGGTACCTTACATTACAACAAGAGGATGTGACCAACACAGACTGGTGTCGTAGACATCATTCTATGCTTCCAAAGGTTTAGACTGGAAGTGGCCAATGTGAAAAAAAGATTTACAAATGATGCAGGAGATAGAAATGTTAGAACATACGTCTCTCCTTGTATCCTACTCAACTCTTCTAATAGGCTCTCTATTTGAGCTGGAACACACACACTTCTTTTAATGTTTAAAAATAATTTAATCAGAGAAGGCATTTTGAGAATGAAAACGGCATCTTTGATTAGGATGTGCAGATAGTGAAAAGAATCAGATATTAAAAAACAAAAAGATTATGCAAGTATATCTGCATTTAATAAAATAGTAGCACCCATTTCTAGTGCCATAGAATAAAATCTAAAGTCATCTGTGTGTTGGGCTCCAGAACCAAAAGGGAACCAAATTAATAGGCATTCCAGTAAATTTCATCTTGGTAAGGATAATACTAATATGCAAAATATAGGATTTGCAATTTAAAAACTGAGAGAAAGGGCCATTCGCTCAGTTTTTTAGTTTCTCCAGAGGAGAGGTGTATAACCACAGAAAGAAGCAGGAACTCTCTATGACACTGAATTCATGTGGCAGACCTGAGATTAACCAGTCCTAATGATCTCTATGTCCAGTTTGCACATGAAGAGATCCCCTTTTTCTCAGAAAGATCTGAATGAGTCTGACTTGGGCAATCAGAAGGTCTTGACTATCATCTCTCACCAGGGCTTTTGCAAGCTGGTTTTACATTCTTCAGTCTTCAGTCTTTTCCCTCCACTCTACCGGCCATCTAATTTCTAGAACAAAATTTCCAAGACAAAATCCAGGCAGATGATTCCATCTTCAAACCCTTCCATGACACATAATATGATCCTGCAGACTTTTTCAGTTCCCTTGCTTAGCACACTCATGCTTCATGCTCCAATCACAGAAACATCTCACGTTCCCCTAGCCGGTCAGTTCTACTGCCAGTAAACATATAGCTTTTTCTCCCCTCATTGCTTCCTTCCTCTGGTCTGCCTGAATCTACCATCCACTCTTGGTGAACTCTGAATTATGCAGGACTCAGGTTAAAAGAATCCAAGTAGGCCTTCTCAGGAAACCCTTCCTGAACAAACCTAGAAAAGGTTAGCCATGTCCCCACGTCCATTCCTTTCTGGCTCTCTGCTCTGCCATTATGCCAATGATCACAGCTCCGTCTCTCAGTTTACCCTTGTGTTTCTCCCACTGCCGTGTGATCTCCTTGAGTGGAAAGAATGCTCTTTAAATTTAAAAATCAACTTTAATTATCTTTAAGGCCTCAGCACCCAGAAGTTAACTAGGATGCTATAAATGTTGATTGAAAAGAATGACTAGTGATCATTACCTACTAGATGCCATCAAGAGTCACAGGTAATGTCTGAGACAGGGCTTGGGATTGCTAAGTTGAAGTCTCTGTGTAGAGTTCAGGGACAGATCACCCCAACCTGTTGTATCCCATTTTTTTGGAAAGCCCAGCAAATCTAAAAGTGAATAAATTTCGAATCCTCTCTCCTAAGGCCCATTCCCATGACTTGGAGAACTTTCTATCTGATCACTTATTCAGGACATAATTGACAATCAATATGGCTATGACTCTTACACAATTCACTTGTTTCACTTAAAATATTGGGCAATAAAGTTGTGATTCTGCCACCCTGCAAGTAGAAAGAGCCTCTACAGGTCTCGTACATCCTAATTCTCTTTGTGTGCCAGTATTTAAGATGTAATATTGTTGTGAGTTCCTCTTAATATTTCAGCAAGCCTTTATTAATAGTGCACTATATGCCAGACACGGTTTTTATTGTCATCATTTATTGAGTGTACAGCAGGGTTAATAATTCATGCACTACCAGTCAGGTTGTAATTTCTTTATTTCCTACATTTTATCTAATTTTGCTCTCAAGCTACCACACTTATGGGTAATGAGAACAATGTGACTGTTGAATTGAAGTATATCATTTCTTTGGGGCAGTCACTTTGAAGTAAATCCTTAGTCCTTCCACTCTTCTCCACCTGCATTCCCAAGATGGTTTCTGAATGTATCAGGAATTTTCAAGACCATGGAGTTACTGGGTGAGAAGGCATTACAGGGCTATACTCAGGGATCTCAGGAATGAACAACCTTTCAGTCCTCACTGACTTCTGCAGGGATACCCTAACTGCCAGTCTCTGAGTGTCCTGTGAGAATGAAATCTGGGTCTAGTGGACTCATGGGCTGTTCTCATGCTGGTTCCATCCCACCTCAGCTCTCACTGGCACTGTGAGCTTGTCTGAGTATCAGCTAAATCCTTCCCCCAGCTCTCGTTTAGGTCACTTGCCCTTTAGCAGTGGGATCACTCTGTTCTAGTTCCACTGCTGACTCATGGAGTCTCCATCCAGATACCTCCTATGTCCCCTACCGATCAAATACATATAGTCTTGGCTTCCTCCCATGGCATATGAGACTCAGGTGTGTGCAGAGTTAGAAAGAAGTGGAGAGCAGGACTTACAGCCCTCTCTAAGCCACTTGTAACACATCTTCTAGGATAACATTTCTCAAACTATCTATACTGGGTTTTTCCTTTTCGACCCACTACAGATCAACATTTTTGTAAAATACAATAAAAAATTAGTAGAAACAAGATAACAAAGAGGTACACAATGCAGGTCCCAGTTTTCATGAATTATTATTTGATTCAACAGGCATAAGACTAGTCTATGAGATTGCTTTAAAAGTTTCCAGATCCTTATTTTCCCCTTCAGAACTTGTCTCAGTGTAGATGGAAGGTCTAACAAAGGATTACAGGCCAGCGCCTTCTCAGGACAACGCTTTGAGTAGCGCCGGTCTACAAGGTGCCACGTTGAACGGAGCACTTCTCTGGGGTGATATCTGATCTTCCCAGTCAGTGCCCAGGAAGGGAAGAAAATTCCTACTGTTCTGGGATTCTGCAGTTTCTTTTTTATATTTTTTCTAACAGCCTTTGAAAGCCACACCTACCTATACTTGCTTTCACCATACCGCAGGGTTTTAGCCTCAGGAGTAAAGCCAGGAGACACTTCCTTCCCTGCCTGGGTCTCTAGCAGTGGCTGCCTCTCTGACCAGGAGCCTCTCCACTCTCTCCTCTTGCTTTCTCTCTACTTGAGGTTTATGGACAAAATTCCCCATCTTTGCTTTTGATATTTGAACAAGATAGAATTTTTTTCTTTGTCTCTTTTCTTCTTTTCTTTCTTTCCTTCCTTCCTTCTTTCTTTTTTTTTCTCTTCTCTCTTTTTGTTTCTTTTCAGCATTTTAGGAAAAACAACTCTTTCACTCCCTAAAAGGCTCAACTCTGCTGCTAGAAAATTTTTTTTAAGTTGGCTTTGAAATGCAAGCCTGTTCAATGCCCTCTTTGTTCCAGATGGTATCCACCCACCTCCTGGAGGGACGACTGCCATTGACAAAATGGGTGGGGAGCCTCAGAGGCAAAAAAAACTTACAGAATACGAAAATATTTCATAAAACACTTATTGCATGCACATCTGGGTGATAAAAATAGCAGTGATTATGAAAGGTTTTTAAACTATCACTATTACATTATATTTGCTTGATGCATGCATAAAATGATGCTCTGGATGGAAACATTTGTATATTTCCCTTACTATTACCCTCATCTTACAGGGAGACAGGAAGAGTTCCCATGTGTTATATATTTACATACGTATAGAACCAAAAGTATCACTAGTATAGAGTTAGAATATCAGAGTTATTCACTGAGTATGAGTGAGTGTATGTAAGGGTGTAAGTGTGTCTGTGTGAGTGTGTGGGGTGCGTGTGTGAGGAAGTGTGTATACCTGTAAATAACTGGAGGGAGAATGATTTTTATACACTCTTGGAATTTTAACTCTACATACCAGTTAACCTTAGCTTTACTCTCATGAAAATTGAGTTGCCCAAATAAAATTGAATGGTTTGTTTTTAATAAATATTCTTGAATTTCAAAAGTTGCAATTTTGTAAAGTTGCCTGCAAAATTACTTTACAGAATTCAAAATAACCATCAAAAGAAAATAGAAAATCAAGACAGTGTTTGTATGTTTTCTTATCAATTATTTATTATAACCATATGAATAATTCTAGTTATTATTTTTATTTCAATACCTATTATGCACTGGAAAGTTGCTGTAAAAAATAAATTCTGAGTTTTCTGAGACCTTATCTATTTAAGGCTTACAGCTGAACACAGATCAGATTCATCTCAGTATGTGAAATTTTTGCTCAGAGCCTGTAATATTGAAGAAACCAAGTAAACCCTCCTCAAATTAATTATTAGGAGTAAAATCTTACCTTTCCCAAACTTCTATTGGGTTCACTGTCCCTCCATGCATGCACATTTTAAATTAAACTAACTGAATAAAAAAGACATAGAAACATAATTTTTTTAAATTCTAAACAAATATTACTATATATCCTACAGTATCTTTTAAAAATCCATCTCAGGGTATCGGAGTCCAGAAAGAAAAGAGAGGGCACATTTATAATGTATAATTTGAAGAGAATTTTTTAAAGGGATTACTTTTGAGGGTGTCATCAGAATGTAGGGAACCTACAAAAGGTACCACTGGGCTGGTTAAAGGAGGCATTGTGACCATCCTCAGGCTAACGAAGCCAGTGGAGCAGAAACTCACGATGCAGAAAGCTTAGATGGAGAATATTCAATGAATCCTACCACCCCAGACGACTCTACCAAAAGATGGTAGAACACAAATGTACACTTCCATTAAAAATGCTGCCTGCATTTTTAATCACATAGAGTTGAATCTGTCTTCTTTCCCACTACTTGCTGTCATCTCTTTCTTGACAGTATCTGTAACTTTGGGTCAAGGGATACCGCAAACCCAAAATATTCTCCCCTCCCTGCAAGAAAAGGGCCTGGGGAATAAATATGCTGTCTTCTCTCTTCCTCCGTGTTCTGATCTCCTTCTGGTGCTCCACATTGACCAACTCAACCAGAAGTCAGAGGAAGCCTGCTTGGGTAGATCAGAGTTCTAATTTCCAGAGCAGGGTGGTGAGAGTGGTAAGTGAAGCTAGAGAAAAAACACAAGATATCCAACATACCAAATATGGTGTCTTGCAATGCATGTTCTAAGAGGACACTTGGTTGTTGTATGTGTGCTCTCTACATAAATAAATATAATGAAATATTTTGCACTTGATACATGCTTTAAAAACATAAAAGAACTAATGAAAGGCTATATGCATGCATATCAAGAGTAAAATAATTTCTCTTATTTTCTTTTCATAATACCTTATTACCACAGTAAATACATTTTTTGAGTTTTTCTTTTGTGCCATTATCATGTATTCTTAGATTGTAATGAATGTCATGTGTGTTGCCATCAGCCATAAAAAAATTAAACTGCCTGGTGTGGTGGCTCACGCCTGTAATCCCAGCACTTTGGGAGGCCGAGGCTGGCTGATTATTTGAGGTCAGGAGTTCGAGACCAGCCTAGCCATTTCTACTAAAAAAACACAAAAGTTAGGTGGGCATAGTGATGTGTGCCTGTAATCCCAGCTATTCGGGAGGCTGAGGCAGGAGAATCACTGGAACTGAGGAAGTGAGCTGAATGAGATCTCACCACTGCACTCTGGCCTGGGCAACAGACTGAGAATCCATCTCAAAATAAACAAACAAACAAACAAACAAACAAATAAATAAATAAATCTTAATTAAATGTATGGAACTTCCCTATTTGTGAGTCTTGCTTCTCAAGGTAGGAACCAAAACTGCTTCCCAATTTCAGGCATGAAGCTTACCTCTCAACCTTAACAGAGAGACTTCATTGCATGAGGACCCCCTTTCCCTGGCAGGCTTGTGAAACACAGCACAGGACCCTGTCATTCTAGTATTCATAGCAGTAGATGTCTCTTGCTCAGCCCTGCAGCGTGGACTGCAGTTCGCACGCCCAGCAAGAATGTGATTTCAATGTTTTCCTGGCTGTGAGGCCACTGTGTCTGATTTTTTGGCCCTCTCAAAGTTTGTATAAACCATCTTTAATAATTCTCTTTTCCACTAAAAGTAGTTAAATTAAGTTCTGCTGTTTGTAAGTTTCTTTTAGTGAATGGTGATACACATTTTAAGTGACATTTTAATTTTATCTTATGAGATATTCCTGCCAATAAAAAAAAAAAAAACTGGAGCTTGGAAAAGTGAAGATTACACACCTTGTAGCTGGCCAAAGGGCCAACCACAGAGCGCTTTCTGGTGCCAAAGCTTATGTTCAGTCTGCTTTCCGCAACGCCTTTTCACCCCATCTGCTAAGCTAATTCACTTAAGAAGTCTAAACAAACTCTTCAAAATAAGTGAGTCCTGAAAGAGTTGCTCTAGAGAAAGTTGAGGCAAAAAGATAATTATGAGTTGAATGGCTTTATAGATACAACTGCATCTACATAAAAGGAATTTTAAAAATCTTGTTGGTTTTCAGCATAAGCAGAAAAAGTGCTATGAGTCGATGTTTAAAGTATGGGAGTGACATCTATCTCAAACGAAACACATTAGAGTGCATTGTTTTTTGTTTTTTCCTATCACCAAGCATCTTGAAACATCAAATTCATATGCGATCTAGGCCCCCTCTTGACCCTTAAAACACAACATATATTTGGTTTCTTCTATGGTTTATTTATTTGCCAAAGTGGCAGTATTAGGAGATGGAGCCTTTAAGAGGCAGTTAGGTCATGAGGGCTCTTCCCCCTTGTGAGTGGGATTAGGTGTCCTTATGAAAGGGTTTGATGAAGGGAGTTCCTCTAGCTTGTCCTCCCTCCTGCCCTATGAGGACTCAGTGTTCCTCCCCTCCTAAGGATGCAACCCTTACCAGATAACCAAACCTGCTGGCACATTGATCTTGGACTTCCAAGTCTTCACGACTGTGAGAAAATAAATATCTGTTTTTTATAAATCACCCAGTCTCAGGTATTTTGCTATAGCAGCACAAATGGACTAAGACAGTGTCCATTAATTCCTAGAGAAGCAGTTGAGAAATTCTTCAATAACATTTCTGCTCTATGTGCTATGTTCTGGTTCCAGAGCTCATGCATGCTCTGCTGTACCATTTTCACCACCACCACCCCAAAAACCAACTTGATTGCAGATTTGTGGGCACGGAGAAGTGTTATATATCATGCACCTGTCTCACATCTTGTCTTTTCTTTCCTTGTTCTCCCTTCTCCCATTCATCCTTCCAAGGGTACCTGTAGTTCTCCCAATTATGTTCCCTTTAGGAAAAAAGAAAATGAAATCTTTCCCTTACAACAAATATATATCCAAATGCATCAAAATGTTCAGCAAAACAAAAGATCACCATCCACTTAGAAAACTATTATCTTCAGAAAGCTTTAACAAAGGCAGAGGAACCAAGCTAAAGAACATAAATATACATTTCTGTTACAAACACAAGTAGCATAGGGACACATTAGCAATCATCAGAACTTTCTTCCTAACAGAAGGGGCCAGAAGAAAGGAAGAGATTAGATTCCTGAAGGTATGTGGCGCAGAGAGGAAGTTGCTTAGAGTTAGGCTTGTAATACTGGTTTCCTCCATATTTTGACTTTTTCAATTGAATTTTATTTAGTCTAAGCAGGAAGTCTTTAATTGTATTATTTAAACTGTGCATAGTGCTCTTGCTGCATATGGAAAGTAGATGAAGGCTTGGAGGAAATTGGAACAAAAGGTGGGAAATGATCCTTGTTGACTTAAACACACAGAAACTCAGGCTTTGAGTAA
Organism: Papio anubis; assembly: GCF_008728515.1. NCBI lineage: Eukaryota > Metazoa > Chordata > Mammalia > Primates > Cercopithecidae > Papio > Papio anubis. The sequence goes on along the minus strand of NC_044990.1, from coordinate 52,625,761 downwards.
CTTTGGCAGTAAACAGTTTGCATGGCATAAGAATGAAAGTGTGGGCTGTAGAGTCAAATAAACCTGGGTTTGAATCCTGGCTCTACCATTTATTTATGGTATGGCTGTCAGCTAGTGCCTGGAACTCACTGGTTCTCATTTGTAAAGAAAGGGTAATATTAGTTTCTACCTCATAGGTATGTCTGTTGATTAAAGTAGGTGACATACAGAGACCACTTAGCACCGTGGTTTTCTTCCACATCTTTAAAAAGAAAAGTTCCTTGGCTGGGCGCCGTGGCTCACACCTGTAATCCCAGCACTTTGGGAGGCCCAGGAGGGCGGATCACTTGAGGTCAGGAGTTCAAGACCAGCCTGGCCAATATGGCAAAACCACGTCTCTAGTAAAAATACAGAAGTTAACCAGCCATGGTAGCAGGTACCTATAATCCCAGCTCCTCGGGAGGCTGAGGCAGGAGAATTTCTTGAACCCGGGAGGCGGAGGTTGCAGTGAGCCGAGATTGCACCACAGCACTCCAGCCTGGGTGACAGAGTGAAACTCCGTCTCAAAAAGAAAAAGAAGTTCCTTAAAAGAAATAACTTTCAGTCTGATTCTAAGAGGTACCTGTGTGTGCTGTTTCTGGCTCTGTGGTAACAATTTGAGAGGTAGCAGGAAATAGCGTGATAGTGGGGAAAAGTGAATAAACACTATGCCAGAATAATTCATTTTCATGGAAAATCTGTGTATTCTAAGAATTTAAAAAATTATTTGGAGAAGTCCATAGATTTTACTAGACTGTCCAAAGTGTCCATAGCGTGAAAATAACTTCTACTTGTGCCTCCTCTTTAATGTAAGACATCCAAGTGCAGATCATAGCTCTGCCATTAAATTGGCAACCTTTACCCATTTTATAAAATATGTACGTCAAACTATTGAAATATAAAGTAACAAAACTGATTTCTCATGCCACATGCAAAAACCCATTTCATTACCTCATAATCACATCTCACACTATGTGAAACCAAAGCATAATAAACATGCATAAATCATATTACAGAGCCTCTACAACTTACACATTCATAATATCTTTCTTACAGATCTAATGGGTATTTGTAAATTTCAGGAAAGTAATTTTTAAATGTAAAACCAATGGCTGTAGTCATATTTAAAAGGGAAGGTCAGGTATCCTAGACTAGTTAAAATTATTAGTTCTACTTTAAGACTTTAACAAACTGTGGCTTGTTATACTCAATGTAGTTTGCAAAAGGAATTGAACTGGAATAACCAGTTAGAGATAGTATTTTTTAACATAAACTAACAGACGATTTGGGTTGATTACATTATAGATCTAGTATTAGTAAGTTGTTACTACTTTCTATTTTTTTAAGTTAATAGTGAAGGCACTCCTCTTGAGTGATTCTTCTGCTGTCTGGGAAAGCACAAATTCCCAAAGAGCTCGTCAGTTCGCTGCCTTTTGTTTACAAGGCCTAGTTACAATAAGTTTGAATGTGACTGTTGAGGTATGAGCCATAAACCTAAAAGCCACTGACACCTGGTCAACATAGGTAATTTGAAGTAAAAGGAGAAAATCGCATTCATTCACAATTTCTCTCAAAAACGGGAATGATGGAATTTTTAAAAAGGGAATTTAAATCATTCTGTTTTTAAAACAGAGCTAGTGAAGGTAAATATATATATATGTGTATATATATATATATATATATAGAGAGAGAGAGAGAGAGAGAGAAATAAAAGGTAAATTTTATAGCTTGTAGATACCAAATACCTCCCCCTGAATTGGCCTGTCTGATGCTCTAAGAAATTTTGTTTCAAGGGTGCTACGGAATGACTCATTTGTGTGAGTCCGGGGCTCTGTACTTTCTAACTTGTCTTCTAAGTAGGTCCATATGCTAGAGCTGTGCAGCCACGCAACACTGATTTCTTCAGGGAGATGTCAGGAAAAATCTGAGACCATTTACTTCCTTGTCACAAGAGACCTGAAACCCTGGTGCAGAAGCACGCGGCTCTCATTAACCTAGGAGACAGACATTGAACACTGAGATGCAAGAGAGAAAATGAGCTCCTTCTAGGATTACATCAGAATGCATTGATGCTAGTTGGTTAAATATAAGTGAAAGAAAATAAATATAACTCAACAAAATAAAAAGATTTTTCAGGGCTTTGGGCATTTATATTCTTATGATGCTAAGAGTGGTCAAGAAGGAAAATCCTATCTTGTGATAAAGCAACAATAAAGAAACCTCAGATGTGGCTTAGCCAGATAGGAAATGATAAATCAGCCACCTGCTTGCCACAGATGCCAAGCTCTTTGAATTTTCCTGCTAATTCAGAAACAGAATATACTGCTTGTCACATGCTTCACATAAAATCCTTTGAAAGGGGAATTCATTAGAGAGAGAGTTCACAATATAATGAAGCAGACATTTATTGCTAAAATGATTGCTGACCTGGCTTTTTAGTTATTTTGGTTCACATTAAGATACTCCTAGCTTCTGGCTTCAAAAGCATATTGAGTGTAAAGTAATGTGTAGCAGTGCCCTGTGCTTCCAGAGGTCACTGACAGAGTAACTGCAGGTCCCGAGAACACATCTGGGAATCCAAACATAAGTGGAAAAAAAGGTCTTTGAACAGAGTGGAAAACAGTTGTCACAAAGCTCAGATACTGTCTTCTGAAGGAGAGGAAAGAGCTGATATGGCCATTGAAACATTGAACCCCAGCACTCTTTAGTGATAAATTGTCAGTAGCCTGGGTTACTTCCATCAGGAAAATGTAAATAATAATATCTACTTTATAAAGTCTCTCTGAAAATTTAATAGATGATGCATATAAACATCTACCTGAAACATAAAAGACACTTAAATGGTAGTTATTATAATTATTATTTTGAAGACTGTAAGAAACTCTTTCATTCCTTCCTTCAAATGATAAAGTATTAATTGAAGAAACAGATTAGAAACCAAGAGGATATTCACTGCATAAAAAATAATAGCTGAAAGAAATTTAGTAGCCAGAAGAACAATCAGGGTACAGTGTTCAGAAATCAGTCCCATTCTTGGCAAAGCCTTCATTCATCACCACCCCTTAAATTATAGCACAGAATTAATGATAACAGTTAAACATCTAAGGAAGATCAGCCTTAGTGTAAGTTGTACAAGAAGGCAAGGGAAATATGCAGTATTTTCTTCAATAAATTTTATAAAGATTTTTTCAATTAAATAAAAGCTCTTGCTTCTTCAAGATATAAACTCCAAATGTAAACTCTACTAAGATATCGTTTTTTTCACCTATTAGATTTGCAAAGATCAAAAGTTTGGTGCACTGTTGTCAGGGAAGCTGAAAGAGACATTTTAATAAATTGTTGGTGGGAGTGCATCTTGGTAATTTGATAATATCTATGAAATTACTAATGTACATACTTTTGACTCAGTAAGTCTACCTCAGTAATGCATACTAAAAATATACTCTCAAGCATGTGAATTGATGTGACAAGGTTACTCTTTGTGATAATCTTTGCAATAGCAAAATATTAGAAAAAATTACTCAATATTGTAGTAGTTAAATAATGTTTTACATTCAATGGAATACCTTGCACATGTTAAGAAAAAAATGTGGACATCCTTTAAGGACTAGTCGAAAACAATTTCTGATAACTTGTTAAGATGAAAAAAGATGTGAAAAGAGTGTATAATGTTTATGGATGAATAGATAAAATAAATATGTATGTAAGTGAAATATCTCTGGAAAGATACACCAGAAATTAGCAACACTGGTTGAACTGAGGGGTTGGAGAATGAGGTGAAAGGCAGATCTTTCACTCTTTCGTACCTCTTGAATTTTGAACCATGTGAATATATTACCTATTCCGAAAGCAAAACAATCTTCCTCTTCCCACAGTTAACAGAAGGAACAAGGCCTAGAAATGGAAGACTGATCATGGGGGCTGTTAAATGGGGACAGTCCCACATACAAAGTCCTATATATGAGTTAAGCTCGGTGCCATCTATGGAAAAGGAAGCATCGCTGTGGACTCACCTCCATGAGGAAGAATGTGTGCCAGATATAGACGTTCTTTGGGAAGGAAAGCTATTGATCTACGATGTGTTTTTCTTGTCCTGTTGTCTTACAAAACCAGAAGAAAAACTGATTTTTCAGTTTTTCTTGTGAGTCTACCATTGTCTACAATTCCTTTATATACTGCAAATAGATTATGGAAGAAGGTTAGCAAATATTTTTTCCAAAATGTGTTCACTGAAACAATTGTTCCACAAAAAGTTCCACGGGAAAGATAATTCTGTGATCAAATAGGTTTATGAAACTCTGAGTGTCATTTTGCATATTTGCATATTCATGAGGTACAGGAGCACTTCCAAACTTATTTAAGCAGGAATATCACTTCTTGGGTTTTTGTTTTTTATTTTTTGTTTTTGAGACAGGTTCTTGTGGTCTCAAGAACCCCCAGGCTGGAGTGCAGTGGTTCAGTGTCAACTCACTGCAACCTCCACCTCCCAGGTTCAAGCAATTCTCATGTTTCAGCCTCCCAAGTGGCTGGGATTACAGGCACGCACCACCACACCCAGCTAATTTTTTGTATTTTTAGTGAAGACGGGGTTTCGCCATGTTGGCCAGGCTGGTCTTGAACTCCTGGCCTCAAGTGATCCACCTGCCTCAGCCTTCCAAAGTGCTGGGATTACAGGCGTGAGCCACCACGCCTGACCCACTTTTTGTTTTTAAGCTGAATATCTATTGACAGCCCATGAAAAATAATATTTAAAATGTTGGTTTAGAGGAAGTAGCCCTGTTAACTTTACCAGGTCTTACCATCATGTTTTGCCAGGTACAATAATTGAGCCACAATTTAATAAATATATTTCTTAAAAGAAGCAATAACATATTTCAATTATATTTTCAATTTAGTAAAGATAAGGGACTTAGAACCGTCAACCTTCCGTCAACTAATTTGATGATCGACTTCGCATATTTTCAGAAAAGTATTATGATATCAAAGGAATAAATTCTAATTTAAATTTTCTATTGTACAGCCTGGTTGACATAATTTGGATCTATTATATTCACTGGTACATCCTCAACACCTAGAACAGTGTCTGGGTATAGTAGGTAGTCGATAAATATTTATTAGATTACTAAATTATGGCATGGATAGAATACACTAATTCGAATACTTAATAGTACAAAACTTATCTAAGCATCAGGTACACAAAACACCACAACTATACTAAACCTACTTTTTTCCTGTTATTTTTATTATTCTAAATAGACTCCCCAGCCTTATACTACCTCAAAGGAACAGCACGTTCCTTTGTAATAAGCATGTTCTATATAATAAGAACAAATGTCTTTATTATGTAGACATTTGTTAAAAAGAAATCATTGTAATTGAGTAAGGCCTGGTCATTGAAAGTCACGCATTACATTTAGTGAGCAATGTTAAATAACTCTATTTTCTTCCGGCTACGCCCTGATCTGCAGCAACTTTCAGCACCTTGGGGCTGGCCTGGCTTGGGTTTGTCAGTGTCTAAAACCATGAAATGTGTCAGAGTTTGGATCATGCCAAAGTCAGACAGTGCCCAAACAGCTTAGCATATCACTGTCAAATGCCAGAATGAAGACTTGCTGAGTCATCCTGGTATCCTTCAGGGAGCAGGAAAATGTTATACAATCTCCCTGGCCCCCAGTCATCCCTGGGGCAAATCAAACTTGGGCAAATTAATTAAGTCATACGTTCATTCAGTCATTCGTTAAATATTTACTTACTGTCTACTATGTTCCCAATGGAACGCTGGGTATTAAATCACTCCATATAAGCTCCCTAATAACAACAACAAAATTTAGTGAGTGATTACTATATACCGAGAATTGTACAACAACGTTACATGATATCTCATTCCACCTCACAGAAACCTTCTAGGATAGCTACTCTGGTTATTCCCGATTACAAACGAGGGGGCTGGGGGCACACATGGGGGCTGCCACTTGTCTGTGGCCACACAGCTAGTGAGGGATGGCAAGGTTAGTTAATCAGTGAGCCTGCAATAGTTTTTTCTTTTTTTTTTCTTTTTTGTTTTGAGACAGGGTCTCCCTCTGTCACCCAGGCTGGAGTGCAGTGGCGTGATCACTGCTCATTGCAGTCCTGATCATCTGGGCTCGAGTGATCTTCTCACCTCTGCCTCCCAAGTATTCGGGACTACCAGCGCATGACACCATACCCAGCTAATTTTGTTATTTTTTGTAGAGATGGGGTTTCACTGTGTTGCCCAGGCTATAGTCTGCAATCTTAACCACTGAGCAATAATGGACCCTGTCATTCCTAGAAGGAAGCGTATGAATCAACATTTTTACACAAGGGGAGCTAAAATTTGTTGCGCACCTTCTATGTGCAGACCCTGTGTTTTATATTTTTGTATAATATCTCATTTAATAAAATTATAAGATGAAACAGTAGACAACGGGAATTAAGAGCACGAGACTTGTTAGCTAAACTCCAGAGTTAAATCCCAGCTCTTGCATATACTGTCTATGTCCTTGAGAAAATGTTTTTTTCACCTCCCATGCCTCAGTTTCCTCATCTGTAAAAGGGGAAAGTATATGCAATATACAGTCTATCAGTTAATTGTATAAACAAAACACCTAGTCATGACTAGCACATAGCAAGCACTACATGGCTTAACTATTTTTTTAAATGTAGGTAAAATATAGTTTTAAAACACAACAAAAGGAATTTTTTTTTCAATCATGGAAGAAAATGGAAGGGTTGGAGGAAAGCTAAAGTCTCACACAACACCTTGGGATGTTATACAGCTGCTGTCCTCAGCTTCCAATATCACTGAGATGATGTGTGTGTAAACCTTAGGATACTTTTGGTCTCTATCAAATACACCCTCCAGCATCACCCCTTTGAGAATTTCCAGCCATTTGTAAACAAGCTGTTGAAAGTTCCTGGGCTACTGCTTGGTCTTTTGGGGAAGACCTTGACTCAGGCCTTTCTCATGCAATCTACCACTTGAACACTGGACTTTGGTGAGGTCTTCACGGCCTCATATAAATGCCCAGGAAGGTCAAGGTGGTTAAGTAAGAAGAATTGAGCCTACTAAATTTTAAGTGAAATACATTACAATTGCCATAAGCTAAAATGAGAATACACCAGGAAGAGAAGATGTTGCTAATATCAAAGTATTATAGTTTCCTATGTATCTCCTAAGGAAAAAAAAAATCTTTTAGACAAGATGATCCTTAGGATTGTATTTCTGAGTTATTTGTTGTGTTCTTTTCTGGAAAAGCCTGGTAATTGGTATATGATCACGCATTTAAAGACTACATTATCATCTGGTGTGTATAAAACCCTCAGTACTCTATTCCATTAATCAATAGTCATAGCCAAAAACATAACAATTCCAGCTCATCACTGTTCTGATTAAAGAATTCCAAGTGACCTACTGCAAAGTTAAGAAGTCTTGGCCAGTCGCAGTGGCTCACGCCTGTAATCCCCACACTTTGGGAGGCCGAGATGGGCAGATCACTTGAGGTCAGGAGTTCGAGACCAGCCTGGCCAACATGGTGAAACCCTGTCTCTATTAAAAATACAAAAATCAGCCAGGCATGCTGGCACGTGCCTGCAATCCCAGCTACCTGGGAGGCTGAGGCAGGAGAATTGCTTGAACCTGGGAGGTGGAGGTTGCAGTGAGCCAAGATCACGCCATTGCATTCCAGCCTGGGTGAAGAAGCGAGACTCCATCTCAAAAAAAAAAAAAAAAAAAAAAAAAAAAGAGAATTCTTACCAAAGTCATTAATCTGGCCAATGTTGACACCATTCTGGGCTGAAGGTTCCGGGAGTGTTACTTGACCCTGGTCAAGTAACAGAATTCTATTCTGTGCAACAACCTGAATTTCTTTGGCCTTAAAATACACTAAGCCTGGAGACTCACAATGCATAGTAACCTCTCAAGGAAATTGAAATTGCACTCCAAATTCTTGATGGAGTTGGAAAAAAATATTGGTGACCGACTGAAATAGTTACTGATGAACGAGTTACCGTGTGTGGCAGCCTCACTCCATCCTTAGCCTCCTCTGTTGTTTCGGAGGCCTCTATGATTTCTAAAGTTTATTGCTAAAATTTCCGAGACTGTGTAAGACTATCTGGGGATAGGAGAGAAAGATCTAAATAAGGAATTTTTAAATATATTATTAATTGAACAGGAAAAATATTTATTGTGTTATAGTTTATTTCTCAACACAGCTTAAAGAAAATATTGGCATACATATGAACAATTGGGTACCTCAACTCCATCTTGCTGGACCTAGACTAGAATAGATAAAGATAATATTACAGAGTAGATATGTTCCCAGTGAGTAGGGCCATATTTGTCTATACTACCAGTACCTGATTTAAAGAGGCACATAATTTTTATGATGGTGAAGTATTTGCATCAAATCACTGTGTAAAAATCAGTGCCAACCTTGTACTTCAATAGTAAAATGTCCTACCTGCAGAACATTTATTGAAGTAACAAGTTATACTTTTAGGCAAATGCTGCAACTTTTCTATATAAAACTTTTCTGATTGCAAAGTTAAATATTTTTTAAATAAAATCGATAAAAATATTTCTATATATAGTTTGGCCTACTGGCTAACAGAATTCTGTTGGTTATTGTGTTACTGAGTGTTATGTGCCTCAGCTCCAGCAAATTGCTGCAACCTTCTGTGAATGCAACCCGTATAGCCTACTGTAGATTGCACTGAGCTTGCATACATAATTATAAAGTTTTCCATAATTATGGTTTATCCAAGCATACTTTTGAAGATTTTATAATGGAGAAAATATTTGCTGGAGAAAATTCTCATCAAAACATGATTTGCAAGAATGTTGGTTACACAGTTCTTTCTCAATGCATAATACTGTGTTCCATAAATACATGTTAAAGATTGCAGCATCCTTGGGAGTTGGTCAAGTGGAAACATTATTTTCAATGTTTTTTTCAGTCTGGAAAAACTAAAGCCTTTCCTGCTCTACTATATTGAGTTGGTCACACACATTTCCAGCTCTCACAGAAGTTTGTCATCCCTAGAAGTTTGTGAGCTTCAGGCAGACTGAGATTTTAAGTATATTTTAATGATCTTCTGAAATAATATTGATTAAAGTGTTTTGGCAGAAAGCTCCTAAAGCATAATATAAGAATACAAATCTGTCAGCAATACCACTACAAATATTTTGGTGTTTAAAAACCTTTTATGCTTATAATTTAGTGACTTTCAAAGATTTTTGTACATCTGAGTCACTTGGGGATCAGGTGAAGTATAGAATCTGATTCAGGAGGTCTGAGACTGGGCCTGAGATTCTGTATTTTCATCAAGTTCCCTGGTGATGCTGAGGCTGATGGTCAGTGGATCACACCTTGAACAGCAAGGACTGTTTTTACATCTGCCACCATAACTTTATTAGAATACAATATAAATGCTCTTAAAATCTTTTTCTTTTCATGTTTTTTTTTTTTTTTTTAGACAGGGTCTCACTCTATCACCCAGGTTGAAGTGCAGTGGTGTGATCTTGGCTGACTGGTAACCTGTGTCCCCCAGGCTCAAGCAATCCTCCCACGTAAGTTTCCTGAGTAGCTTGGACTACAGGCACGCACCACCATGCCCAGCTCATTTTTGCATTTTTTTTGTAGAGATGGGGTTTTCCTATATTGGCCAGACTGGTCCCTAACTCCTGGACTCAAGAAATTCACTCACCTTGGCCTCCCAAAGTGCTGGGATTAAAGGAGTGAGCCACCGGCACCCAGCCTCTGATAATCTTTGAGAGTTTTTCTAAATATATGGATTTTTTTTTATTTTTACAAAATTATCCCGAAGCAGGGAATTGGTGTATAATTTGGTAGTCATGATGATGTTTTCATAACCAGAAAAAAAAATTCTTTGTGATTTTGGCAAGAACATCGAAGTGTTTTCTGAGTGTTGGTCAAAGGAGATTGATGATGAGTCATATGGCTGATGAAGATGGTAGCATTTAGAAAGAAGAAATCCTTTTCTCAGCTCTGTCAGTGATATGAGGGCACCACTGAAGACTGAGAGACCCGGAGAGAGGGGCTTAGATGGATGCAAATCCCTGACAAGTCATAGCCGAGTCCTACATTCATGTGGCTTTTGAGCACTTGACCTGGTCATTTGCATTGTGTCTGGTTTCTCTTGTAGAGTACAAACTTTCTGAAGACATGAACCATATGTCTTATTCATCTTTGTATCCCCAGCACCAAGCAAAGAGTAGGTACATAGTAGACACTCAATTAATCAATGCTATTCAATAAATTCATGTCAAGGAAATATGGCTATAGTAGGCACAAAAGGATAGAGAAACTGAAGTTAAAAGTCTATTGTACACTTGAGGCTTGAGTTAAAAATGGTTTGGTCGGGGCAGCATTTTCCAAAGTGCTTTCCAAGAAATACTAGTCTCACATGATGTTCCTGGAAAAAGAGTTAATGGTCACAGCAGTTTGAGAAATACTGCATTCAGGGTCCCCTATACATGCCCTTAAGGAAGTGTGTCACATGTACTAAAGTGTTATATTCCTATTGCTTCATGAGGAAAAAAATGCTGAAGTATTTAACCAAGCATTTCCCAAACTTGTCTGACATTTTCCCATTCTTCATGCTCCTGCATATAATGTCTGTTAATGTTTTGTGGAAGCAATGGTCTGGTTTCTATAAGGAAATATATCAATTATTCCAATATTTGAGTATGCCAAGAACATTTTTCTCCCTATGGATTTCTTAACCAGCAAAAATAGGATTGCTCTTCTTTCTTCTGCACACTGTGCACAGCAGTTGGAGGGAATTCCTGGGTTCCTTCTGCAGCTGGTAAAGACAGAGGGGCTACTAATTCCAGCCATTTCTCCCTTCACCTCTGTAGAGGTAACAGAAAGGGAAGTAAATCCTGGGACCTCCCCTAGTATATACTGTGGCCTGAGGCAGACCGTCATATATGTGGTGTTTGCAGGCTGTTTGAACTGATTTAAACCTAGTGTTACAATGCTGCAACCAGTTTGTCCTCTAATTCTCTGATAACCATAGACAGAGAAAAAAAAATCACCCTTGGACAGAAGTGACTCTAGCCTTACACATGTAAATCTCTAAAACAGACTCTTTGTCAAGGATGCCTAAAGTAGAAACTAATAAAGGAAAAGGAAGTTGTTCCCAATTTGTTTATTTGCTCCTTCCTAATGCAGTGAATTGAGATTATACTTTTCAAATATAGATAAAAGCAGGAAGAATAGTATTTAAAAATTTGCACTCATCACTCAGCTTGAACAATTTTAACACTTGTCAATTTGTTTTCATTTATACCCTCCCACACTTTCTGTTTGTTTTCTAAACTAGTTTAAAGCAAACTCCAAACAGTATGCCATTTCAACTGTGAATTTTTTGCTATGTATCCCTAACTGATAAGACGTATCTATAGCGTACTATATATGTGTGTTAGGCATATATATATGTACACATACACACACAAACTCACACACACCATACCACAAATATTCTATGCCATTATCAAACCTAACAGAATTAATAATTCCTTAATATCATCTAATACCGAATTCATATTCAAAATTCCAAGATTATTTCAAAGATACATATACAGTATATACAGTCAAATCAAATCAAGATCCAAACAAGGCCCTCATACGTTGCGTTATCTCTTATGTCCCAATGTCCCATTTTCCTTTTTTTTTTTTTTTTTTGAGACAGATTCTCACTCTGCTGTCACCCAGGCTGGAGTGCAGTGGTGCGATCTTGGCTCACTGCAACCTCTGCCTCCTGGGTTCAAGTGATTTTTCCTGCCTCAGCCTCCCAAGTAGCTGAGACTATAGGCATGCTCTACCATGCCTGCCTAATTTTTTTTTTTTTTTTTTTTTTTAGTAGAGAAAGAGTTTCACCCTATTGGCCAGGCTGGTCTCCTCCTGACCTCAAGTGATCTGCCTGCCTCTGCCTCTGCCTCCCAAAGTGTTAGGATTATAGGCGTGAGTCACCACACCCAGCCTCATTTTCAATTTTCAGGCAACTTTTTTTTTTTTCTCACTTTTGTCAATATTTTCTACTCTTTTTTCTTTTATGCTAAATGCATTTTTAAGGTATTTTTCAGCCGGGTGCAGTGGCTCACGCCTGTAATCCCAACATTTTGGGAGGCCGAGGCTGGCGGATCACGAGGTCATTAGGAGTTCGAGACCAGCCTGGCCAGCATGGTGAGACCCCATCTCTACTAAAAATACAAAAAATTAGCTGGGCATGGTGGCGCATGCCTGTAATCCCAGATACTCGGGAGGCTGAGGCAGGAGAACTGCTTGAACCTAGGAGGCGGAGGTTGCAGTGAGCCAAGATTGCTCCATTGCACTCCAGCCTGGGCAACAGAGCAAGACTCTGTCTAAAAAAAAAAAAAAAAAAAAAAAAAACACAGAGATATTTTTCAGGAATAATTCTAATATAATCAAATGACCTGAAGCAATCAGATTGGTAAATCACCTTTTAAAATTTGAGCAGACTACATATAAAATTAAATGTACTTAATATTTCATCCTTTAGGTTGTGAATGTCATTTATTTATCCTCAGCTATTTTTTTATGGGGAAGAACGCAACTGATTAGCTCAGGAAGCATAATTTCTGATGAATATTTACATTTAAATTTTTTATATTTGTAATTTATTATTCCTATAGCTGAGGCAGGAGTCCAAACCTGATCTACTGATTCCCAGGCACAGCAATACCCATTCTCAATAAAATAAATGAGTCAAAACCTAAGTGTGCTGAGTTGGTACATTCTTCTTAAAGATTTGCCTCTATCCATCTAGATTTCTGAATTGCTGTCAGGTCATTAGAGTTTAGAAGACATCACCTGTATGTGTTTCATCTTACATATGCCATGATTGTGAAGAACCTGATAAAACATAATCTGATGATTTTCAGAAGCAGGATCTGGCTTTCTTAAGAGTTTTGCTGGTTAACCAATCCCATTTTAGGAAAGCTAAATGCTAAATGGGTCACTTCATTGGCAAAGACAGTAATTTCTGAGCCTTTATTTAGAAGAAATGAGAAAAGAAAGATAAATTGTGAGGAGAATTAGTAACACAATCTTTCAATGGCAAGTATTTCAATTGATTAACTGTCAGACCAAGCATTTCCCCAAATTCAGCGAACCAACTCAGTCTGTCTTTTGAAATACTTTTTTCAATTTGTTAAGGTTTTTTGTCCAATCAAGAACACTAAACACCTACTATTAGTTTAGGTTTTATTTGCATGTTGGACTTATTTTCCATAGAGAAATCTATGCATTGCATGATAGCTCCACAACCCAGTTAATCAAAACTCTTAAAACAGCCAAGCAATGTGCCAGAAGGCCTTAAATAGGCACACAAATGATAAGTGAAGATGTCTTTATCATTATCTCCCAGATTTGTTACAAATATGATATTTTTTCATGCTCTGAACTTTAGATAGAGTAGCTCTCCTGTAAGCTATTTCTTCCCAAAACAGGTAAGAAACTTTTTCCTCCTTTTAAGTACAAGTTAGTTAGGTAATCATTCACAGTTACCAGATGCCGATTGGGGGACTCTTTTGAAAGGACAGGTTGTTGTACATCTGCAATTTCATTTCTTAGGACATATTAAAGCAATTTAGAGTTAAAATCTCCATTCATTCATAGAAACAAGAGGGATAAAGCTGTCAGTTTTCTAGCCACCTGGAGTACACCATTCTGCAGTGTTGATTCTGATAAAGTGGACTTAGTTTCATAAGCCATTGAAAAACTAGAATTTAACAAGCTGGCAGAAGAACCGTGGCATCAATAGGTCTTAAAATGGAGGTCAGGGAGAAGTTAAATTACTGAGCAAATGGGTAAAAATCTTTTCCCTAACATATAGCCTAATTTTTCAGTACATCTCCAGGCAAGATTGTACAGCTCCTTTCATTTAAATCATTTTGTTTCTACATTTTGCTTAATACTAAAAGGAGGATGGTAAGATGTAACACTGACATTCAAAAAGGCAGTAATATATAGGTAAGAGCATCTTCCTGATGCAATACTATTGTCCGAGAAGCAATCATCTCTCCTGCAGGACAGACACAACCAATCATGTTGAACATACACATTAGTCACCTCATGGTTTTATTCATCCCTGCTAATAGGCATATCTCTCAACCTCCGCAGCTGTAATGACTCTTGTCCAAATAGGCTTTCACTACACACAGGGAGCTTTCTTGCTTCTCTCTCTTTTATAACCAAAGGCCTGTGGTCATGAAGTCCAAAGCCTTTGGCAGGAGGAGCCTGAGCAGTAGGTCTGATGGTCCAGGCTGGCAGCCTATATTTGGACCATGCACAAAGGAAGGAAAGACCAAAGGCCTAGCAATGTTTACAGCATATGGACACAGTAGACACAAGAAATACTTATTGACCGCCAACTGACTGCATATAGTGTCTATAACTCTTTTCTTTTAAGATAAGGTAGAGGTTACAATTTTAAAAGGTAAAAAGAAACTGGATAACTAACTGTAACAGATTATAAATTGTTAGTAAAACTGGGGGTGAGGCAAAAATGGAATTCCAGTATTTCCAGTGGGTTACTAGTAAAAGAAGGTATTGTAAGAAGGCTCTGGGGCTGGGGATGGTCAAATGGAAGAACTCCCCCTGACAAAGGGATGTCCTAGGCTCAGTGTCAGCCTATAGATTGGGGTCCATAAAGAAGCAGGCAAATTGTGTCTCCAAGAACTAAGGAGATGAACTAGTCCCTATTCATAAATGAAAAGAAACATGTTTTAGAGAGATTATCTTTCTTTCACGACATCCTCATTCAATGTCTTGAAATTTAATGTCAACTTAAACCCTCTGTTTCTGAAAGCACCACAAAGAAGCACATGGAACTCCTCTGGTGTTTCTAAGACAGAGACTGTCAAAAGCACTAGGATACAGTATTGATACAGTATTACAGAGTCACCTCTCTTTTCTATAATGCTATGGCAGACCCTACTAATTGCCTGCTTATATTTGTTCTAAACTTTTTCCCTTAAAGAGAACCATTTTAAAAAGAACCCATTTTTTTAAGGCAATGCGTGTAAACAAACAAACAAACAAAAAACACTTGTTTTCTAGTCACTTTTGCATCAGGAGACAATGTGATGAAGCAGTAGCCTAGTGAGTGGAGCTCTTGGGAGCTTATCAACACCACACAAGGAAGATGGAATCAGCCAGTGTACATCCTTCGCCCTTCAGGCATCCTCTTTGTCCCTTGTGGAATATGCACCCCACACAGGCTGATGACCATAAGGCGAAACCATACATTTAAAAAATGGCAGAGCTGAAAACTAGAAGGAACTGACTCCTTGGTGATACTGTAGAATGCTATACGAGACATGGACCACCTGACTCCAGATTTTTGTATGTGAGAAAATGCAACCCCTAATGCATTCAAGCCTAGACTTGAGCGATTTCTGTTGCTCACAAACACAATGCTTAAGTGTATTGCATTTATTACTGTAATGTATTATATATATTAGCTCCTTAACATTTGATGATGTAAAATCCTCTGGAGTAGGAATTGTTATTAAAAGACCAAAAGGAATTACCTAACATGAAATGTTTTTCGTAGTTTGAATTTTTCTCTCCCACTTAAACCACAAATCCACTGCTTTCCTCCTCCAAGTCTTTCTGGTCTCTCTTCTCCATCTTCACCACTGTGGCTTTCCCTCACCTGAACTCGTACAAAGGCTCCTGATTATTCTTTGTACATTCAGTCTCCTTCATTAATTTACTGTCACCAGTGATCTTCCCAAAATATAAATACGATCATGTCATTTCTTATTACAATAATAAAGTGACTTCTTATAATTTATAAGTAAAACTAAAAGCCTTAAATTTCATGTAAGGTTTTTCAGAACCTTGCAATATGGTAACTTTCTGGCCTCATTTTACCACCTTCCATCACCGTCGTTCTCCAGGCTCCCTATTTTCAAGTTCACTGAACTGCTTGCTAGGTAATATATATAAAGTGCTTTATGCAGGGCTGGCAAAAATAGGCACTTATAAAATGTGGTTTGCCTTCCTCAGCCCTTCTCCAAACATACCATACACTTTCATGCCTTCTGAATTTGCATATAATTTTGCCTAAAATTTCTTGTTCACCTTCCCTCCCAGAAGACCTTCTTTTCAGAGTTCAAGACTCAGCTTCAATGCTGTGGGCTTTATGTGTCTCTGATAATGTAAAGTCAATTTTCATGTTTTGTACTTTCCTTCCCTGTCATAGAACAGAAAAGTTACTAAAAATGTTGAAAAGTATTATTCACAATTACACTTAATTTACTACAGATAAATTAGGTTTCTGGTAGCTGACCATTAATAATAATGCGCTATTAGAGAAGATCAAGGAAGATTCTTTAGAACTGGCCATACTCGGAAACAATTGTAGCAGATTCCCAGTAACGCAAAGGCAGTTAAAATATTCAGCTCTACAATGGTGAGAGGCAAGGGTAATATCCAGTGCAGCAAGTGTAATTAATTTAAATAATTCAATATTTATTAAGCTCCTAACATATGGACCTAAGTAGAGTTGCTGGCAAAGCAGACAGATTGATGTACAGCAGGGGTTTTCTGGGGCAGTTGAGAGAGAGAAAAAAGTATATGTGAAATGAGGCAAGAAAGTTGAGAGTATAAATAAGAACTTGAGTTAGCAGGCCCTTGAGTTCAGATTGGACAAGGAAGGAAATGAAACTCCAAAGAGGCTAAAAATTGAGAGAAAATCGAGATTCAGCACCTGAATGTCTCAATGCATACCAAAAATCAGTGCAGTGGATATAATGAAGGAAAATACTAGAACAGGAGCTCATGATGAGGAAATGGGAAGTCTGAGCTGAAGGTTTCAGTGCCAAAGCAATCCCTGGGGAAGAAAATACCCATTTCCTGATCAGAGAAGTCTTCCAGGATAATGGCTAGACCTGGGGTAAAAAGAAAGAATGTCCATCAAATGAAAATTTTTTTTTATGTATTTGAAAAAGATTGTCTGTTGGGAAGCACAGAGGGTAGTAGAGCTGTAGAGTTCAACTCTTACGGAACAAGAGGTATTTATACAATGATGGAGGAACAATGTTTTGGAACCAGTACTGGGGATTCTCTCCCCCTCCATATCACTCACACACATGCACCAACACAATGCTGATAAGGAGGAATAATTAGTTTAGTTGAAATGGCTAAGGGAAATTGTATGCTTGGGAGAAAACCAGGTTTAAATCAATTTCAAGAAGTTTTAATGAGTCCGCTGTGAAGTTGATTAAGATGATGGAGTTTTTCTTCATCATGAAGTGGAATTTCTTGGAAATATAAAATGCTGCAAGAGAGTTGAATAGTAGGAGGCTGGCCAGGGGAGAGGAAACACAGAAAATCCTTGGCATAAAAATATGGAAAGAATAGACAGCCCAAGGAGTTCCTTTTTGGCAAGGATGGTATGTTGTGAGGCACCCTGGAATTAGCTGGCATCAAGGTTTTAAGGAACCACTGGGACAAGAGCTTTGAAGGCTGGCTCAGGCTGAGCCACAAGTACGTTTCAGGACAGCTAGTGGTAGCCTTCCAGGGCCTTTGCTCCACATTCACATGTAAACCTTGTTAAGAAGTTGTCATGGTGTCTCTAATAAAATTCTAACCCAGGTAGATTGGAATTAAAATTACATAGTCTCCAGATATGCACCTCCCAGTGGAAACCCCTTAACCATGACTCAAGCTTTTGAAGAAATATACTAGGTCCTGGATTGGATCTCATCTCAGGGATGCCCCTGGCAGTATCAGAGGTGAGATTCAGGAAAAAGAGACTCTCATTTTCAAAGGCATGAAAAGCTCACAATATCAACTTATCATTGAGTCTGATCCACAGGAAGCACAAAAAAGTGTTGTTGAATGAACTGATATGGATTGCTTAAGTTTTATCTCTCTGTTAGAAAATAGAAGTTTGGATGGTACATTTTAAAATTGCTGAAAAGGACAGCAGGACATACGTGTCGTTCTTTCTGGCTTCCCTACATCTGAGTCACTTTCTAATTGAGGGAGTTCCCATTTTATAAGTTAGAGTTAGAAACAAATGCGAAATCCTCATTTTTCCAGCCTCCCTTGGGGATCAGTAGTATGTACAAGACCTAGGTTCAGCCAACAGGATGCAACTTTGCAGAATTTATGTTGGGATCTCATTGTGGAATGATTAAAAAAAAAATGTATTTTGTGGCAGGGGCTATGGAAGCAAGATTAATTTCCCAAAGCAATACTGGTGGCAGTGACAGTAGCAGCACCCAGGGCTCCATGCTGCTGGCATCCACAGTGTTAGTTGTAGGGTGCCATGGTTAGTGGCAGTGGAAGCTGTGTTCTAACTCAGCCAGTTCTGCAAGTGACTTGTGCCATCTTTTCTGACCACACATCCTCTGATCATGGTTTTTCATCTCATATGATTTATATCCACTATCCTTTTAGTAAATTCAATTTCTCCTTAAATTAGGTATATTTGGTTCCTTATTCTAGCAACTAAAAACCCTACTGATGCAGATGTTTGAACCAGAAGTGGGATGCTGAAAATAACAAACTAAAATGAGCAAATGGCTAAATGGAAGAGGTTCTGTAGAAGGCACTGAGAGACCAGGCTGGAAATCTGTGACTTTTTTGAGGTTGTAAAGCAATCAGTTAAACCATCTGTTGCTCTTGAACACAGACCACAGGCCTAGGGAGACATTGGACTTAGGGGAAATGGTAGGAACATCAGTGGATGCCTTTCAGTGGGTTCCATGGGGAAAGTAAGTTAAGACTAAGGTTGATATTGAACTCGAGTTGGAAGAGGCGAGTCCGGTCTCAAAATGGAGGTAAAACCGCCGCCCGGTCGCCCCCAGCCCGACTCTGGCCGTCGCCGTCGCGGCCGGGGGGAGGAGGGCCATGATCCAAAGGAACCAGAGCAGTTGAGAAAACTGTTTATTGGTGGTCTGAGCTTTGAAACTACAGATGATAGTTTAAGAGAACATTTTGAGAAATGGGGCACACTCACAGATTGTGTGGTAATGAGAGACCCCCAAACAAAACGTTCCAGGGGCTTTGGTTTTGTGACTTATTCTTGTGTTGAAGAGGTAGATGCAGCAATGTGTGCTCGACCATACAAGGTTGATGAGCATGTAGTGGAACCAAAGAGAGCTGTTTCTAGAGAGGATTCTGTAAAGCCTGGTGCCCATCTAACAGTGAAGAAAATTTTTGTTGGTGGTATTAAAGAAGATACAGAAGAATATAATTTGAGAGACTACTTTGAAAAGTATGGCAAAATTGAAACCATAGAAGTTATGGAAGACAGGCAGAGTGGAGAAAAGACAGGATTTGCTTTTGTAACTTTTGATGATCATGATACAGTTGATAAAATTGTTGTTCAGAAATACCACACTATTAATGGGCATAATTGTGAAGTGAAAAAGGCCCTTTCTAAACAAGAGATGCAGTCTGCTGGATCACAGAGAGGTCATGGAGGTGGATCTGGCAATTTTATGGGTCGTGGAGGAAACTTTGGAGGTGGTGGAGGTAATTTTGGCCGTGGTGGAAACTCTGGTGGAAGAGGAGGCTATGGTGGTGGAGGTGGTGGCAGCAGAGGTAGTTATGGAAGAGGTGATGGTGGATATAATGGATTTGGAGGTGATGGTGGCAACTATGGCGGTGGTCCTGGTTATAGTAGTAGAGGGGGCTATGGTGGTGGTGGACCAGGATATGGAAACCAAGGTGGTGGATATGGTGGCGGTGGTGGAGGATATGATGGTTACAATGAAGGAGGAAATTTTGGCGGTAACTATGGTGGTGGTGGAAACTATAATGATTTTGGAAATTATAGTGGACAATAGCAGTCAAATTATGGACCCATGAAAGGGGGCAGTTTTGGTGGAAGAAGCTCGGGCAGTCCCTATGGTGGTGGTTATGGATCTGGTGGTGGAAGTGGTGGATATGGTAGCAGAAGGTTCTAAAAACAGCAGAAAAGGGCTACAGTTCTTAGCAGGAGAGAGAGCGAGGAGTTGTCAGGAAAGCTGCAGGTTACTTTGAGACAGTCGTCCCAAATGCATTAGAGGAACTGTAAAAATCTGCCACAGAAGGAACGATGATCCATAGTCAGAAAAGTTACTGCAGCTTAAACAGGAAACCCTTCTTGTTCAGGACTGTCATAGCCACAGTTTGCAAAAAGTGCAGCTATTGATTAATGTAATGTAGTGTCAATTAGATGTACATTCCTGAGGTCTTTTATCTGTTGTAGCTTTGTCTTTTTCTTTTTCTTTTCATTACATCAGGTATATTGCCCTGTAAATTGTGGTAGTGGTACCAGGAATAAAAAATTAAGGAATTTTTAACTTTTCAAAAAAAAAAAAAAAAAAAGACTAAGGTTGTACCATCTTAAAGAGAAAAGCAAGAAATTTAGCAGCAGATAAATTTGAGCCAGTAGACAAGCCTAATCTTCCAGACATGTCTTAAACAATTTTTATAAAGTCATTCCTACCTAACAAAGATGGCAAAAATTGGATTATGGGTATTGCCTTCCCACCCGAGGTTATTGTTTTAAATTGACTCAGGGCAGAGGTCATTAATCTGAGGTCTAGGAGGACCGGCATCATGTAGAAGTCCCTGGAATGGAGTCAGGAATTCTCAGACTCACAGTCTATTTCTAGAAAAGATCGTTGGCTGTGTTATTAGTCCATGGAATTGACTGGAAGCACCTGAAGCCTACTGAGTTTATACAGGAATTGTATTACCAAGGAAAGGCCAAGGTTAATAAACAATGGCCTATGATCTCTCAGACAGTAAAGCAATTCCCTGAGCTCCTAAACTCCCACCAACTGGATATAAAATACTAAAGCTGTATAGCCCCAGAAAGGGCATTTTCCCCAATACTCATCTTCAGTATTGCCATAAAGGAGAATTATATTGGTCTGGATAAGGTAACTGCCATAACGAAAAGACCAAATCTTTGAATGTCTCAAATCCCAACAGGAATTTATTTCTTATTCACATAACAGAACTGAGCAAGTGAAAAGGTGGGTGGTGCAGGCTTCATCCATCTGGTAATGCAGGGATCCAGGCTGAAAGAAGTTGTTGTACTACATTCAACACATATATTTTAAGTTTATCAGCTATCTCCACTGCCTTGAGGTGGAAAGGGGAAAAACAACAACACATAAGCACACAGGTTGGTGGTTTTAGGAGCCCAGCCTACAAGCAATGCATGGCACTTCCACTACTATTCTACGAGATAGAACTCAGTCTAGATGGCTACAACTAAACGCGAGGAGGGCTGGAAAAGGTGGCCTAGCTGTGTGCCCAAAAGAAGGAAGAAAGAGGTATTGGAGAGAAGTTAGCCATTTCTACCACAACCAAGAAATGAAAAACTATTCCCAAGACTAGAACTGGAGCTGTACAAATGGGTGAGAAGGTCCCTTTCTCCACTGGCATGGTAGGAAGTCCTTGCTGCTCTCAAGAACTTAAGTGCTATGGACTAGTGATGATTGCCAATCATTTCCTGTTGTCTCCTGCTCAGAATTGGAGTTGATTTGGGGGTGAGAGAAGCTTAGGGGAAGCGTTTATTCTATTTTTATTGGATATGCTAGTTTATTGACTATAACTTGTTTCTAAGCCATATGTTCACACACCATGATGGAAGAAGTCAAAATTAAAATCCCCAAAATCTCAGATTGGGTACTGACTGATGAGACCGTGGGTTCCTTCAGGGAGGTATGGGCATATTTTATGTAGATGTAAGCACTTTTTCCAAGTACGAATAGAATGAAGGGTATATATTTAGATGGTGATTAGACAAAGGGTGGACCTGAGGCAGGTATATTTTATTGCCACCCCAACATCAATTCCTCTGCTTCCTCCATTTGGGCAGAATTAAAATTTTATTCAGGTCACCCATTCTCTTCTTGACTTTATTTAGTCAACCCTAGCCATCTCATTCCGTTTGCCTGTGGTATGGGGAAAGGCGCATGATACATTCTGGCCAATGAAACACAAAGGGAAATCTGTGGGATGGCTTCAGATAAAGGTTTCACTACTCATAAAAAAGACTCATGGAGAGAAAGAGATCTTTTTTCCATTTGATCTTATTGTGAAAGCATAAGATATCTGGAACTGTGCCAACACTATGTGACCATGAAGGGAGATGAACTGCGGTGAAGTCTACAGGGGCGTTAACAGCCTAAAGATGGGGCAAACTTCAGCTACAATTATATCATTAAGCCATGACATCAACTAGCATTGGAGCCACTCTGATAAGAGTCTCCAAATTTCTTATTATGTAGAGTGATGCATTTTTATTAGTGTTTAAGACCTTTCTGTTACTTTTATCTGAAAGCCGCTTTCCCAATACAGGTTTTTTTTGTGCTATCCAATCCATATATTCCATATTACACATGGCGAGCCTAGAGTTTAGTGCCTTTTTATAGAAAATACCTTGTTTATATCTGATAAATGTACACTATCTTTTGTAGATAAGACAGCACCGGGAACACATGTCAGTAGAGTGTGTGTTTGTGTGTGTGTGTGTGTGTGTGTGTTTCATGAGGAAAATAAATTTGGATTGACCCATATACATTGTCTCAACCAGTTCTCCTTGTAACTGAAACATATATTTGATAGCCAGTTGGCTGGGGTCAATGGTATAGTGTTTGATTATGGACTGAAGTAATGTCAGAATAAAACCTACTATCCTAGCCTCATTAGAATGGTGGGCCAATTACCAGAAGTTATGCTCACTCTGAGAGTAAATAACTTCATTACAAGTCCTTCAACATGGAGGGAATTGAGAATTCTCCCTCAGGTTCTATTATACACTAACTATATTGCTTTGGACAAATAAATAGCAGCAGAAATAATTCTTTGCAGATGTGGGTGGCTTACATGGTATTTTAAGATCCAGTGTTTGTTTTTTTGTATTTTGTGGGGTTTTTTTTAGCAGCTGAACATTTCCTACAAATGTTTCTGAAGTTACTGCGGATAATTTTCTTTCCATTCCATTTCATTATACTCTACTTCCACCTTTCAATTATTGTGAATATGTAATGATGAAAATAACTACTATAAATAATACATTGACTTTTTATATCATCTTTCCAACAAAGAGAAAAATTCATGCTGAGCTGCAGGGAGAACCGGGTGGCAGCTGCTGCAATGCCTCCACAGGCAAAGATGTATGGACTGTTTGGGAGGAAGCGGTTTTTCCTCCTATTCAGGATGAGACGGGAGGGAATGTATTTAGCAGCTAAATTGAAGTTCCAGAGTCCCTCCGCTCACTCCCTACGTTTTTTTAACATGCCCAATCTCCTAACTGGGTGTGTGGAGCATCTGAGAATGCCAAGAGCAGCCTGCCTTTCTGTTTCCTTCTTAGCAGCTTAAGGACCCTCAAGAAGATAGTGGAGGTAACAGTGCACCACCTTGGGCAGAAAATGTGATAGTTTCACTCTTTGAGCAAGGCATTAATTCTGTAAAATCTTAACTGCCCTATTCTCAAGGGATGGATTCTTCAGAAACAACATGGGATTTGGAATCAGGAGAACTGGTTTGAAGGCCCAGCTTTGTCAATTATGAGCTTTATAATTTGCTCATGTAACTTCACCTGTCTCTAAAACAAGGTACTGGGCAGGAGCCATGGCTCACACCTGTAATCCCAGCACTTTGGGAGGCCGAGGCAGGCGGATCACCTGAGGTCAAGAGTTCGAGACCAGCCTGGCCAACATGGTGAAACCCCCATCTCTACTGAAAATGCAAAAATTAGCCAGGCATGGTGGCTCATGCCTGCAATCCCAGCTATTTGGGAGGCTGAGGCAGGAGAATTGCTTGAACCCAGAAGGCAGAGGCAGCAGTGAGCCGAGATTGCCCCACTGCACTCCAGCCTGGGTGACAGAGTGAGACTCCGTCTCAAAAATAAAATGAAATAAAATAAAATAAGGTACTAGGAGCCAAATTATTCATTCCTTTATTCATTGGATCTCTTATACCACCCTTTTTCAAACATGTGAAGCAGATTAGGAAAATGTATATATGCAATAATCATCTGAGGCTGATGAAACGGAAACAGAAAACCAGAAGAAAGAAAGAGAGAAAGCATGCTAACTACAAAGACTGATGTAATGGCCAAACATACTCATTGTATTAGAATCTGAGGTTCCTAGAAGCCAGGGAATGCAGGGGAAAACAAGGATACATATATGTGGTTTACATTAAGGAGAATGAATATCAGCTCCTTTGAGGAAGTATAGTGTGTTTCTGGTATCGTATTCTTAAAGAAGTTGAAAATTTATAACAATAATAATGCCCAATTCCCAACACTGCCAAGTGTGCTAAATATAAAAAAGCCTTTGCAAATTGTAATCTATTATTTTAACAGCTAAAATAGTAATATGTAAATATTAATTAAATATATTTCCTGAGACTGACATTGAAAGCAGAGAGCAGAATTTTAACATTTTAATTATTTTCCATGAAAAGCATTTTTATAACATACTCTATGCTTTCTACAATGTACTTTATTCTTCTTGCGCAGATCATATAGGGCGTAATTTCACTTTTAGAAGGGATTTGAGAGTTCATCATCCTAAATATCAATGGTTGTGGTTTGCAGTGTCTATAGGTGTAAATGCAGACATTAAAAAATTATGTGCTCTATAAGGATGAATGCAAAGGACTGTAGCAATGGATCTGTCCCTTGCTTTCTAGAAAAAAATGCCAATGTTTGTTTGCTTTTAAACAATTTGACTCTCATAAAGGTGGAGTGACAAATGTGCAGCTGTTGACCCCTTGGGCAGTGTAACACAGCTGCTTTTCTGTAAAACTAATTAGCAAGCCTGAAGTCGAAGCAAGCAGCCTTCTCCCAAGTGGCTTTCTCACCCTCCAGACAATCTTCACGTTCATAGTGTCTCTTCCTCCTCAACGCCATTCCAGGCATTATCTTTTGTTTCTGCATCGTAACTCAATGTTCCAGGGGCATTTTCTTGTCAGTTTATAGTTTCTCTTTTACTTAACTTACACAGTATGAGGATGGGACATGTAAAAGGGATAGACTTCAATATTTCAAAAAGTTATTCAAGGGCAAAGAGTGGTAGCTTATTTCTAAGCCTATCCACAATATTAATAACATCTACCAGTTGCATATCATTTTAAAAGCTTACCAAATGCTTCTTTATACGTAGATTTATTTAATCCTCACAATTGCTCTCTATGTTAGTTATTATTCTCTCCATTTTACAAATAGAATAAGATATACCTGGATTTTAATTCTAGCTCTGCAATTGTTTAATATTTTTGTGGATCAATGTCTTCATCTGTAAAACAGGAATAACTACATGAATGAGATCACATTTGTGATGTACTTTTCACAGAGTTCGTGTTAGACGGTGAAAAGTAGATACATAATAATAGTGATTATTATTTTATTATCTGAACAGAACTCTTGCAGCCACAAATAACATCATAAATTGCATATTCTAAATATTATAATATCATTGAAAGTTATAGCCATGTTCTATTAAAATACTTCCTTGGGTAATATTATTTTCTTAGTAATACTTTGGTCCACAATTTGAATTAGTCAGTAACATTGATTTTTTTTTTTTAAAGTTCCCAAACACTAACCCATTTCCTGAGAATAAACTATATGGTCTAAGACTCTTGCTTTGAAGCTACCAAAAGGTAACTAAATCATTAAAAGCATTGCTGTCTCCAGCCACAGCTGGTTTGTACTCTCTGCACAGCCAGGAAATGCAAGGCAGCAACAATACTCCACAAATATGAATCTAATCCCTAATACTTTCACGTTATAGGAACTTGTAGCATTAGTGCACAAAACCTTTTCTTCTTTGATTCTTCCCAGAGGCATCCAATGATCCTCTAAGTATCTTCTGGGTTAGAATTGCCAAAATAACCCACCTTCTTCAAGTTGGCAAACTGTTTATAGGTGATTTATTTGAACAAAAACCACAAACATTCTTCAGCAGCCTCCTAACTCACTAACTCTTTGCCATCCGTTATTTCCATTTCTAATAGCATGCCTCATTTTAAATTGCCAGCGATAGCCTTGAGAAGGCTCACACACTGCAGTCACTGTGTTTGCTGTATATAACCCAGCCTTTTCAGCCAGCACTAGGTCAGACTTGGGGAGCGATTTGATTTTTTCACCAAGAGGCACATGGTCTCTGTGTCGAATATCACCAGTGGGCTGTTTCACAAGTTGTTGCACACAGGCTGGCATGAGGACCGGGCAGAAGTCAAAACTCGGAGTCAGCGTTAGGTGCATACAAGTAAACATTGACAGCCAAGCACGCCTGTGCCGAAAGAAAGTTGTAATATGGAGAGGAAGATAAGACATGGAGCCAGAGTCTAGTCAGGGGTCAGAGGACAGGAGCAGGCTGCAGAGCAGCTGAAAGGTGTGTCCCCTTGCTAAAGCTGTGCATATTGGGTGACCGGTGAGAAGACAGGCAAACAATGGCTCCCAGACACCATTTAACACAGACAGAGATGCAAAGAATTCGAACAGCCACCGTTTCAAAGCCTTGATATGTGATCAGGTAAATACCGCTAAAATTCATTGGCTTAAAGCCTGTTCATGTAATGATAGTTACCTCAATTGCTATAGAAAATGAAATATGCATCCTGTTTTTTTATAATCCCTACAACCAATTTTGGAAAATTTTGAATTCTAACAGATTTACTGTAAAAATGTGCCAGTTGGGAGCAATATGAGGATTTTAGCCAATTTGTCTAAGCATTTTTCCACTTCAATTTCATATTTTAAAAACATGCTCATGATAACTTTAGTGTCTTGCATTCTTTAATCTATACTTTTATAAACTATATACATTTATTAAGTAAATTAACAAGTACCCTGTTTGCTCTCATTAAATGAGGCATTGCTGTTTTGATAATAATAAAAAAAAGATCTGTTGTATTTTATGATGTAGACATCAGGAACAATGAAATGCAACAGAGGATTAAATTCAGCAGAGGATTAAATTAAATACGAGATTAAGTATAAAATCACAGTACCTGGCATATGTTAGCTACTTGGTTGATATTAGTTCCTTTTAGAGAAATGAGAGATTCATTTCAGTACCAAATTGACTGGCTTAATATTTGAAATACCTCAGACTCGCCAGATTTTTGCTAACTTTTCATTTCACTTTGAATCCCATCAAAATTGTTATGATGTAGAGAGGAGGTGGGAAAGTAGATTTTTAAAAACATTTCTCTTTAGAACCTGAAATGTTCCAGTTTATTTTATTTTCTCCGTAAGTCCAGTTAGGAACAGCGTCTGGGAGAAGGAGCTATTTCCACTTGACCTTATACTGGTTCCCTTACACCTAATACTAAACAGCTAATCTTCTGTCCTATCCCCTTTGGCCTCTAAAAGCAAAAAAGGGAGGTATACCAGATGTTCCAATGCTTTCCTCTCCCCATAGAACCTGCTAGGCATGTGGAAGCTAGTTAAATTATGCTTTAATGCATTCCTTACTTGAGCATCTCTATCTGCCTTAGCTGGACAGATAAAGAGGCAAAGAATAAAATGAAAATAAACAAGATACAGAGTCAAAGTATGTGAATGTAAAAGTAGAGACTAGAATTTATTAGAATGAAAGAGTTCAAGGTGAGCAGAGAGAAGGATCAATACATAGCACTAGTTTTGTGAACGAAGAAAATATGGTTTTGTTTGTCTATACTTGCTTCTGCATGATTACAAAGGCACAGTATCAGCCACAAATATTTCCGAAGAGAGAGAACAGAGAAAATCAAAGTGTGCATGTTGGGTGAAGGAAGGTGATAGAAGCCTGGGTGATATAAATCAGTGAGATAACCCAGCTTCAGTGGGAGAAGAGCTAATTATTTGAGCATATATTTGAAAGAGGTTAAAGAAGGTGCAGAAGAATACCAATGAACTATTGTAAGCATCAAATGTGTGGTGCTGCGTGTTTAATATTAGAACAAGTAGAGGTTGAGTCATAGCCTAGTAGGCAAAGAAAAGTAGGGGGGGAAATCCATGCAGAAATAGGATTAAAGAGAAAATAAGTATTAAAAATACATAGATAGGGAAAAATATAAAAAATGACATCGGGAGAACTTATATGTCTGTTTTCTAATGGGAGTGAGCTACTTAAGTAGCAGTAATCATTCCACTCTTCAGTATCTACTTCTGGCAATCATTTGTTAGTTGCAGTCTTACACATGATTTTACTGGAAGCTTTCAGTCTCTGAATCATCCTTAGTTAGAGCATTCCATTTGTTTTCTTTTAGGGTGTATTTTCGGTCTTAAAAAGAAAGTCTTGGCTGGGAACAGTGGATCATACCTGTAATCCCAGCACTTCAGGAGGCTGAGGCAGCAAATCACCTGAGCCCAGGAGTTTGAGACCACCATAGGCAACGTGGCAAAATCCTGTCTCGGCAAAAAACGCAAAAATTAGCTGAGCATAGTGGCAAGCATTTGTAGTCCCAGCTACTTGGGGGCTGAGGTGGGAGGATCACCTGAGCCTGGGAAGTCAAGGCTGCAGTAAGCTGTGATTGTGCCACCGCTCTCCAGCCTGGGCACTGGGAGTGAGAACCTATCTCAAAAAAAAAAAAAAAAAAAAGTGTTTATGCATTAGTTCAAAATCCTGTGCAATCGATCCATCCTGAACTAACTACCAGTAATTAAACGCCTTCTCCAGATTTTATACATAATATATCTCATAGGTGTAACAAGTCTTTCTGTGAGTTGACTACTCAGTAGTCATTATGTCTTTCCTCCTGCAAAGAGAAACTAGATTTTGCAATGGGCAGAGGTCCTCTGATCTTAGGCAGTGTAGGATCCTAACATAGCCCCAAGGAATGAGATATGATTGGTGTAGGTCATTCATAATAATCTCATTCTCTTCTTTGAATGGTCCAGAAGTGGCATGTGAAGGAGTTCTAGCTAATGAGATATCAGGGAAACCTGGCATTTCCCTTCCTGCTTTAAAAGAACACAGTAGTGTTTATTCCTTACTGTTTGTGATATTGATGTGAAGATTTAAACCTGGTGATGTGGCAGTTATCTTGCAACCATGGGACAAGTGCAAATATGAAAACATAAGCCCAGGCATGGTGGTTCATGCCTGTAATTCCAGCACTCCACGAGGCTGAGGTGGGTGGATCAGTTGAGGCCAGGAGTTCAAGACTAGGCTGTCCAACATGGTGAAACCCCATCCCTACCAAAAATACAAAAATAAGCTGGGCATGATGGCAGGTGCCTGTAATCCCAGCTACTTGGGAGGCTGAGGTGGGAGGATCACTTGAACCAGGAGGTGAGGCTGCAGTGAGCCAAGCTTGTGCCACTGTACTCCAGCCTTGGTGACAGAGCAAGACCCCATCTCAAAAAAAAAAAAAAAAAGAAAGAAAGAAAAGAAAATATGAAAAGCCCACTGAGGATGACAAAGTTGAAGGATGAAAAGAGTCAGGTTCCTTGATGATCCCATTTTTTAGAACTTTTTAATTTTTAATTTTTATGGGTGCACGAAAGGTGTATATATTTATGGGGTACATGAGATATTTTGATACATGCATACAATGTGTAGGAATCACATCAGGGTAAATGGGGTATCCATCACCTCAGGCTTTTATCATTTCTTTGTGTTACAAACATTCTAATTATACTCAGTTATTTTCAAATGTATAGTAAATTATTGTTGACTGTACTCACCCTGTTGTGCTATCAAATACTAGATTTTATTCATTCTATCTAACTATATTTTTGTACCCATTAACCATCCCCACTCTCCACTATCCTCCCCAGCCTCTGGTAACCATCATTCTCCTCTCTATCTCCATCAGTTCAATTGTTTTCATTTTTAGCTCCCACAAATGAATGAGAACATGTGAAGTTTGTCTTTTGGTGCCTGGCTTATTTCGCTTAACATAATGTCCTCCAGTTCCACTGGATGATCCCATTTTATTGCTGAGGCTATATAAGCAACTGCCAGCTTCCAGGCATATTACAGGTATAAGGCACTATTTAGTTGGATTTTTTCTTATTTGAACCCAAAAGCATTTAGTCTCTCAGTCACATCAGGGCCAGGCCTTGAACCTATGACCTTCACTCAGTCTTTTACGCTTTAAAAGAATATATATCTCAGAAATTCAAGAAACCAAATGAAACATCTTGAACTAACATTTTAAAAATAATTTAGCGCATTCTTTTTTCGTCACAAATCCAGATACATTAAGCACGACCAGTTGTTCTACCTACTTTCATGTGTTGACACTTTCTACTGTGGTAATATAAAAAAGAAAAACAAGAAAATTAAAATATGACTAATTTGCAGTAAATACACACATATTAGAATAAATATAAGGATTTAAAAATAAAATTTCCATATTGACTTCTGATTAATCATTTTAACTAAAATGTATTCAAAAATATGTAAAGTCATAGCTTCTTAAAAAGCAAAAAACAAAAAACAAACTAACAAACAAAAAACCATAAATCTGTTTTTATTTTATCTTGGGAAGAAAACAGAAGGGTTAAATGGCCTGTCAGTGATCATTTGACTGACTAGACAGTGACGAACATGACTAGAATACACTTCTTTCAGATCAAAGGTTTTTCCACCCTATTATATTGACTGTCAAATGGAAACATAGAAACTGTCATAATTACTGGAATCCTTTCACTAGAAAGCAATGGCCAGTGTACCTTTCCTGAAATTTACCTGTGTCATCTTCAATTATTCCCTTATTATTTTCTGTCCTTGTTCTTATGCATCATACTGATCTTTCTTCTTTCTCTACCTTTTCTTTCATACTTTGTCACTATTTCTTTTTTTTTTTTTTTTTTTAGTTTTTAAATTATTTTTAAAATTTTTGTGGGTACATAGTAGGTGTATATATGCATGGGGTGCACAAGACGCTTTGATATAGGTACGCAATGTGAACTAAGCACATCATGGAGAATGGGGTATCCATCCCCTCAAGCATTTATCCCTTGAGTTACAAACAATCCAATTACATTCTTTAAGTTATTTTAAAATATGCTATTAAGTTATTATTGACTATAGTTGCCCTATTGTGCTATCAAATAGTAGGTCTTACTCATTCTTTTCATTTTTTTGTACCCACTAACTATCCCCACCTCTCCTCCAACCCCCACAACCCTTCCCAGTCTCTGGTAGCTATCTTTCTACTCTCTAGTTCAATTGATTTGATTTTCAGATCCCACAAATAAGTGAAAACATGAGATGTTTGTCTTTCTGTACCTGACTTCTTTCCCTTAATGTAGTGATCTCCAGTTCCATCCATGTTGCTGCAAATGATTGGATTTCATTCTTTTCTTATGGCTGAACAGTACTTCATTATGTATATACACCACATTTTCTTTATCCATTCATCTGTTGATAAACAGATATGATTCCATATCTTAGCTATTGTAAACAGTGCTGCAACAAATATAGGAGTGCAGATATCTATTCGATATACTGATTTTCTTTCTTTGGGGTGTATACCCAGCAGTGGGATTTCTGAATCATATGGTAGCTCAATTTTTAGGTTTTTGAGGAACCTCCAAACTGTTTTCCATAGTAGTTGTACTAATTTGCATTCCCACCAACAGCGTACAGGGGTAACCTTTTCTCACTGTTTCATTTGTTTTCTCTCTTTCTATGGCATCTACCTTTCCTTTTCTTTCCTTCAGATTCCCTGTTTTTATTTTACTAATTCCTTTCACTCTTATCTCCATTCTTCTACCAAATAATCCACTTTCTCTTCTTAACATAAACTCACTGGACTTGAGTACCAATTCATTTGTTCTTTTTATTATTATTTTTGCTTGTTTTTTCTTTGATGTAATTGATTTTCATTCTTAATCCCTTTTCTTGCATACACTTTTAAAAATGCACATGCTACCTTCTTACTTATTGTTTTATTCCGTACTTCCTGCTGTTTTTCAAAGTTAGCAGAGCAGTAATAATCATAAGGACCTGGGCTGACCACTTTAACCAATGCCTCTGCATTCCACAGTTGACCCGCAAATCTCTGCTAGGGGTGGAAAATAAAAGCTATGTACATGCTGAGGAGGTGGAAGAGAATAAACAGGCAGAATCCCAAGGGGTAAGAGAGCAATGAAGGAGAGAAATACAAGAGAAGAGAAAATAAGTAGCATTAAATCCCACTATTTCAAAGCCATATTATTTTACACACACACGGACAAAAGAAAACGGGCAAGTTTTCAGGTTGTTGGGAAGGAACAACTTGAAAGGAACAACCTTCCTGGAGGAAGGCACCGGGAACCCCCAAATTTTAAGCATCTGGCTTAATTTAAGAATCAAATTGAAAGAGGTCAGTGGTAGAGCAGAAACTGAGTTAAAGGTTGAGATAACAGAGACGTTGGTCAAAGTCTCTTCAGTGTTGATCAATCTGTGTTGTCAAACAAGAGGCTTCCTTTGTAGTGTCATTCATCTGTATGTCTGATGAGGAGGAAGACAGTAGACAAAGAACAGGGAGAATGAGAACACAAGTTTTGTGAGCTGAACAGCTGCCTTGAACCCATCATTCACGTCTTTTACAAAAAAAGTCCCATGGTCTTAACTTTGCTACAACTCCAGGTTTTGTGGACTTGTGATTCTGTAGTTAAAACCTATCTTTTTTGGAAATAAAAGTAATATATGTGGCTGTCACTTTTCCAGTGCTCCACTCCACCATGGAATTTATATAGCTTATTAAAATGAACTCTATCTGATAGTCTAAATATTTTCTTATAAGAGAAATTGCAAAAATGATGGAGATTTTAAAATATATTGATTTAAAATTGAGGAATTTAAGTACATCATCTCTAGATTAATCAGAGAATAAAAAAACTGATTTGAGCATTTCATATGACTCCCCCTGATCCCTGAGTCTATCGTGAGCACTTATCCATGTGGATTTGTTTATGTATATGGAGCACTCAAGAAGAAAAGAATTGAGGTGGAATGAAAATTAATCTCTACTCAATTGCTAAATAATTAAACATGCAGCCCATATTTCCACAGGCTACCCGAGGCTGGGTTTGAAATTGAGGACTATAGATTATGTATATAAGCTTCCTAGTGCTGCTGTATCAAATCACCACAAACTCGGTGGCTTAAAACAACAGTTGATTCTCTGCGTCTGGAGGCCAGAAGTCCGAAATCAGAGCATTAACAGGGTTATCCTTTCTGGAGGTTCTGAGGGAGAATCTGTTCTATGTCTTCCTCCAGTTCCTGGTGGCTCCTGGCACCCCATGGCGTGCCTTGGCTTGGAGTTGCATCACTCTAACTTCTGTCTTCGTCTCCACATGGCCTTCTTCCCCTGTGCCTCTGTATGTGTCCAAATCTCCCTCTTTTTCCCCCTGCAAAAGCATCAGGCTTTGAATTTAGGGCCCACCCTAAATTCAAGATTATTTTATCTTAGAACCTTAACTAATTACATCTGCAAAGACCCTATTTTCAAATAAGGTCACATTCTCAGGTGGATGTAAATTTTGGGAAGACACTATACAACCCATTACAGGTGATAACAGTTTTATAAAATATGGCTCAGCACAGATCAACAAATTTGCTAAAACTCTAACTAAACCACCTTTTTCAAATCCCCCTAGTCCAGCGTGGGAAGGCTTACTAGAGTGGATTCAAACACTCCCTTGTCAATTAAAAAACAACAACAACAACAAAAAAAAAACAAAGACTCTACTGAACGTCCGAAACCAATCTCCATGTTCCATCATCCTATGGACACCTACTGCATGAACACCTCGGCCTCCTGGTTATGAGGTCCCCAGTGTTCCCACCTTGGCTACTCCTCTGCTCTGTTCTGACAGCTCCCTTGCTGAAGAGGGTGAAGAGGAGCTATTCCCATCTTCTGCCTATCAGAACTTTTTTAATTCCCACAAAACAGTGAGCCTGTGTACTTGCACTTGAACTTAACTAGAGAAGGCCAAACCCGACTCAAATTCAAGTACTCTGGGTCAACTACCGAGAACTCTTCCTCCCTACTAACCTCATGCAGTATGTCCCATTCTCTGTCTCCCTTAACTTCCATAGGTTTCTTCCCTTTCTGGATTATCTGCTTCTAAGTTTCTTAAGGAGCTGAACTCTTTTTCTGGGTTTCTGAAGGTGAGGCTACGAGAAAGAAGCCAAAATCCCAGGGGTCTCATCTTTTCTCCCACTGTGGCTCATTTAGCACTTACATAAAGACACGTTATTTGTTCTATGCTGTCTGTCCTCTGGAAGTGCCTGGATCTGTATTAGGCTGAGACGTTCCCTAAAAACAGAGACTTCACTGTAGATGAGTTTTCTTATTCTCTTCTCTCAGCAACAAAAAATATACAAGGATATATCCATTTGTTTATTTTCAATTGATATCTATTTACAAGATGGTACAAATAAGATGAGTACAACAGACCTGGTAGATGAGTATTTTAGAATGAGTGCCATTCGACGTTAGTGTATCAGTGAGGTCTCCATGGGTTCAGAATTTCAGTATACGGAACATGGGAACACATACCTTTACACCACAGTCCTACACTAAAGAAGAAATTATATTACTTACTTTTATAAATTCTGAAATAGGATGTTCAGTTCTCTCTGAGGGGCTAATTCACACTAATCAAACTGCAAAGCATTCATAAGCCAAATTGCCAATTTATTAATTTACCTAGAAGAAAGATAACCATCAGATAGACCATGATATTTATTTGGACTACTTGGAAAAGTATCTTTTTTTTTTTTTTTTTTTGAGACAAGGTCTCCCCCTGTCACTCAGGCTGGAGTGTAGTGCCACGATCTTGGCTCACTGCACCACTGACCTCTCAGGCCCAGGTGATTCTCCCACCTCAGCCTCCTAAATACCTGGGACACAGACATGCAGTTTTTGTATTTTTGTAGAGATGGGGTTTTGCCATGTTGCCCAAACTAGTCTCGAGCTCCTGAGCTCAGGCAATCTGCCCACCTTGGTTTCCCAAAATGCTGAGATTACAGGCATGAGCCACCATGCCTGGTTGGAAAAGTACCTTTTTGAAAGAAATGTCTACCTGAAAAAATAAATTTAAAAGTAGAGACTATCTTGTAATTACTGAATAAGAGTGAAAGAAATTGAGTGATCTTAAGGTATACAGCAACTTGTCTCCCTTAGGGTTACATGTGCTAAACAGACAAAAATATTTCTCAGTTACTCCAGAGCAGGCTAAAGTAATAATGAAATATGTGCATTATCCAGTTGTCAATTTTCAAACTTCATTAACGTGGGACAACATTTTCTGTGACTAAAATTGTACTGCTAGAATTTTCAGCATTATTACACACTTCCTTCATTTACTTTTCTTACATTTTTAGATCAGGTTATCCTGATCAGAATTTGAAAAGATATGGTTCTCTTACCTGTGATACACTTTTATGATTTGTCTTGGTATGAAATCATATTTTTTGAAAAAATACCCTTGCCAAAAGGTGGCACTCACTCATGTGAAGTTGTTATTTCTGAAGGGTGCACCCTTTTCTGAAGGGTGCCACACAAGGTTATACAGGCACATGTGGGCATAGGGATCTCCAGTGAACTTAATCCCTAGAAGGAACATGGCCTAGTGGGACATGCAAAGGTCTGTGATTCAGGATATCTGGGTTCTGATCTTAGTTCTGCCTCAAGGTACCTGAGGTGTAGGAAGCTCATGCCTGTTTTCTCATATTTACACGGAGAGAACTGGGGTAGATGATTTTCCAATCCCTCTGACTAGCACACAGTAGGCACACATGCTTATTGAATCAATGAATCAATGTAGGAGCTCTTTTAACTTTAAAAACATTTACAAAATCTTTGTGAATTAAAATCCAGATTGATGGATGACTTTTTACTGGTTCATTTTTTTCTCTAACAATAGTTTTCCATTTAGTCATTCAGTGAACATTCATTGCAAATGACCTACGTGTCAGGCAAGGTCTCTGACCTGAAAGTTTACCCCACCCTATTAATGTTAAGCGTTTTCTTCTTCATATTCTTATGTATTTATATATTTTATCCCCACCCCACATCACCCAACGCTCTATATTTACATATGGCCGTTTTATTCTAATAATCTAATAGTCTGTTCCATGACCAACTCCCTCTGTCCATGTTTTCCTTTCCCGTGATTACCCCAAGATTTCTTTCTTTCTGGGACTCACTTGTTCTCATCCCTTTCTTTCTCAAGAAGCCAGCCAACTGCTTCCTAATCCGAGTTCAGAAGTTCAGGAAAAGCAAAAAGCAGATTCTAACAAGAAAGCAAGAGTGTGACTGAGGGATCCCCATGGCCTTCTGTTCACCTAATCCCAGACCGTGAATTGCCCACTTTTCTAACACTGGCAGGTCACTCTGGCTTCCCCAATCCTGCCAGCAGATTGCTCCAAGAACTCAAGCACCTCCCAGCTCTCCTCCATCTTACACCCGCTGTAAATCCCCCACAGGGTGGCCAGGCAGGAATTCAGCCAAACATCCTGCAGCCGCACATGTGTCTTCACTCACAGTCCAGCCCCCGCAGCCTTCACAGGTCGCTGCCCTCATGCGGACCTACGCGGACCACCCACAGGGCCTTCCCCTGAACCCTGAACATGCCTCCCTTGTACTCTCTTCTCTCAGTCAAGCCCAAACATGCCCAGTCTATACGCCACTTATTTCTACCATTGTCACTACGAAGGAAACTTTAAAGATAAATTTGGTTTTAAGCCATAATATTTTAAATTTGCGTGAGAATAAGCTAATAAAGTGCAGCAGAAGCAGCAGCAACTCACACACAATGAATACGAGACTGAGGAGGAAAGATGCCCCGGGAGGTAAATGGGAGTTGCAGAGAAGAGGACTGGTTGTGAGGGCACCTGATGAATGCCATGGGAGGCAGCAGGACATTTAAGGACTCAGCAGGTATCTGGTCCCAATTAATCAATACTAAGAGAAGCAAAAGCCCAGCACTAAATTCCTTGTGCTTATTTCTCTGACCCAAACAATTGGCCAATCTTAGGCTGTTAACATTCTCTCTTCAGCATTTGAGGGCAGAAGGAAGCTTACTGAGTGGTCTGGGGTGCATCCCAGGATTTTGTAATGGATCCCCAGGATCCCTTAGAAGCCTAAGGGATCAGGAAAAATATGGCCATAAGGTGACCACCTCCAGTGATCACTTTGAGCTCCCCTTCTTGCATTCTAGTATTTGTGTCTACTATGTTAAGAGCTGCTGCTCTGTCTCAGGGTGCGTGAGCATAGCCAAGCTCCATCCCTTACCCTACAAAAGTTAAATCTAAGTCTAGGATAACATGTTTTTAAAAATACACAATGATTTTCCTATGTAATCAGCTCCTGATCTGTTACATAAATTGATTTCACAGGTAACTGTAGCCCTGCTATGGGACCTTTGGCTGTAGGATCAGGTAAACCAGTGTTTTACCATAAGCCCTTTAAGTTCCATTTTAGAGATCTCTCATAAAGAGATACTTGGAAAAAATAAAGATACATGTACAAGAATATTTATTATAGCATTTATATATTTGTAAACTTTGCTAAATAAATCAAATATCTCTTGATGGATAAATTACTGTACCTCTATATAATAGAAAATTGGGCAGCCACTAAATGTGTATATCTTTATTCATTGACATAGAAAGTCCCCTTTGATTCATTGTTAAATGCAAAAAGAAAGTGGTAAAACAACACATATGATCTCATTTATGTTAACTTTATATGGCATACCTTCACACACACATACAGAATAAAATGTTAACCAAAGTGTCTCTGTCAAATTTCCAAAGTGAAGAGATACCTGCACTCATATATTTGTTGCAGCACTGTTTACAGTAGCTAAGACTTGAAAGCTACCTGTCCATCAACTGACGAACAGATAAAGAAAATGTGGTACATATACATGATGGAATACTATTCAGTAATTTTAAAAAAAGAATGAGATACAGTCATTTGCAACAACATGGGTGGAACTGGAGATCATTATGTTAAGTGAAATAAGCCGGGCACAGAAAGACAAATATCACATGTTCTCACGTATTTGTGGGATCTAAAAATCAATTGAATTGGTGAACACAGAGAGTAGAAGGATTGTTACCAGACGTTGGGAAGGAAAGTGGGGGGTTTGAGGGTAGGCGTGGGGATGGCTAATGTGTTCCAAAAAAGAAATAGAAAGAATGAATAAGATCTACTATTTGATAGCACAATAAGGAGGCTAAAGTCAATAATGTGTGCATTTTAAAATAACTTAAATAATGTAACTGGATTGTTTGTAACTCAAAGGATAAATGCTTGAGGGGATGGATACCTCATTCTCCATCAAGTGTTTATTGATTGACTCAGAGCCTACATTTTATACCATAAACTGTAGTATAGAAAAACATATATGATGACCATAGAGCAGGTTCCTTCATCCCAAAGGAGATAAGAGAGGAATCCAATGGCTGGAATGAATTGGTTTGAAAGAAACATAACTATACCATACAGAGGCCTCTGAAAAGTGCCCAGAACTCTGTAACAATTTGGAATAAAAATTGTGAAGAGAGATCGCAGTATAAATCCTATATTCAGGGGAGATTTTCAAAGCAGAAAGGACTGTGGCTTAGTTTCCCAAGATGTAATTTTGGAAGGTGCGTTCTCTCCAACAACACATCTGAAGGATGGACAAGAAGGGCTGAGAAAGTTGTGTATTAAAAGATTTCCATGAACATAGACGTGGCACAACCAAGAGTGGACCAAGACTGTGTACATGCTGAGACAACAGGCCATGTGGAAACACTGGTATCAGTAGCAGATTCCAGGTCACTGCAACAGGGATCCATCAGGTGAGCTGTACCTCACTGGAGGCTGACAAGGTCAGAAGAAATCACCTGGGCTGAAACCCCTCCCAATATGGATGACACAAAAGCAAGAGCACTCCTCTCAACACAGATTATCCCAGAAGAAAAGAAAGGAAAGGAAGGGAATATATCACAGCTGAAGATTTAATTGGAATTGACCATGTATAAGCTATAAGGAACAAAGTTATCTTGAGTTGCTCAGATTGTTTTTCTGACATCTTAAAAATAGGAGCTGTAGGCTGGGTGTGGTGGCTCCCGCCTGTAATCCCAGCACTTTGGGAGTCCAAGATGGGTGGATCACCTGAGGTCAGGAGTTCCAGACAAGCCTGGCCAACATGGTGAAACCCCATCTATATTAAAAATACAAAAAATTAGCCGGGCATGGTGGCAGACACCTGTAATCCCAGCTACTTGGGAGGCTGAGGCAGGAGAATCACTTGAATCCGGGAGGTGGAGGATGCAGCAAGCCAAGGACATGCCGTTGCACACTGGCCTGGGCAACAAGAACAAAACTGTCTCAAAAAAAGAAAAGAAAAGAAAAGAAAAAAATAGGAGTTATATAACTGACTTAATTTCACTTGTGGAGAAATAAACAGTGTTAGAATTTTGCACACCTAGGTTAGTGACTGTAAAATTTTAAACCACTGCATGTGGGGGTGTGCTTGAAATTCTAAGGAACATTCACACAAAGAATACTTGCACCATGAACTAATTCAAACTTTAGACAAGACTTGGAGCAAGTCAGAACCATGACTCTGTGAGAGAACTGTATGCAGAAAGTCAACTGTGATGTGAAGTACACTGAGCAAATATTGATAGTCAGCAGGGAAAGAAAGAGATAAAGAATAGTATATTTAAGACCATTAGCTCTGACTGTGAAATGTTCAAAGAAATAAATCCCCTTCTCATAAAGGGAAAGCTAATTCTAGGGGATACCAGCTTAGGCGATAAATTCGGTGACTGGCAATATATTTGAAGAGTTTAACTTTGGAAGAAGAAACAAGACATCCTGTTCAAGCTGCAGGGAGAACCCATAGTGATGTAGAAGCTAAATAGGCTGGGGGAACCTTGGGACCCCGGAAAGCAGAGATCCCATAATGATGGAAGAGCCAAAGACTGGCCCGTACCCATCATCTCTTGACGCAGACTCTGTTATGGCCCAGTGATGGGACCGTCACTGTATCTCGCAGCTAGTGGGTAATCCAGGGGATTTGGATTGAAGTCCTGTACATCATTTTCCTCAACCCTAAGCAAAGACACTTGCCCACCCCTTGCTTTCCCTACTTCAGGGAAGCCTCTTCTGTAGGACAAGCTAAGCTCCCTGGCAGAGGAAAAGGAGGAAAGAGAAATTCTTGGGAAAACCCTGGTGATCTAATATTGGAACATGTAACAACTTAACCCATGGTGTATGTGTAACTCCACAGTCTCAGAGATTCTGGGAGGTAAATTGTATATAAACAAAAATCGAACAAAGATCTGGCAACTATAATTTTATAAAAATAATCTTTTTTCTAGGGATGCAAATACTTATTATGGGATAAAAGGAGGATAATATTTTTGAAAATTCAACCAATGCTATTTAGGTTTGTAAGTTCTTACCTTTCTCAAGACCCTACTTATTGAATAGTTTTTTTGTTTTGTTTTGTTTTTGTTTTGTTTTTTTTGAGACGGAGTCTTGCTCTGTTGCCAGGCTGGAGTGCAGTGGCACGATCTCGGCTCACTGCAACCTCCGCCTCTCGGGTACAAGCAACTCCCCTGCCTCAGCCTCCCTAGTAGCTGGGACTACAGGTGGGTGCCACCACGCCCAGATCATTTTTTTTTTTTTTGTATTTTACTAGAGACGGGGTTTCACCATGTTGTCCAGGATGGTCTTGATCTCCTGATCTCATGAGCTGCCTGCCTCGGCCTCCCAAAGTGCTGGAATTACAGGCGTGAGCCACCACATGTAGCCAAATAAATAGTATTTATTGCTTCAGTGGGGAGTTCATATACAATCTAGAACAAAAACATCAGCATTTAACTTAAATTTGAAAGTAAAGGGTTAAAAATTCAGGCAGGCAGGTAAGAAGGTAAATTCACAGGGATCATGCCTAGAAATCCAGGACAGTGGGCAATAGATTCAGCAGATCCTAGACCAGAAGGGTAATCAATAACTTGGCTTTCACGGGTAAATCCCACTGCGAGTGTTCTAGAGAAGCTTTGACTCTAACAAACCAAATGCTGTCAACTAACAGTGGCTGAGTAAGGTCTCTGGTTCTTGAATCTCTGAGGTTCCTAACATGAGTGTAGTATGGGAAAAGCCAATGGGGGTTTGCAATGAGGCAACAGCTGGACCAAAAGAAACCCCATATTTGGAACAAGGAAGATGAAAAAAGCATGACAGCTAGAGGATACAGAAAGGGTATGAACTTAGCATAGATACAGCACATGTTCAAGTCCAGGCTGGACCAGCTATAACTTGATGGACTGAACAAGCACAGAGGGTAACCTCTGGACCAGATGACTCATCCCTAGGCCAGGACAATATTTTCACCAGTCCCTCCTTGACATCCTTTCTAACCCAGGTTTTACTTTAACCCGTGATTTCAAAGGAAACATTGAGAAAGAATCATGAGCTGATGGATTTGAAACCTTAAATTGACTTTATTGAATTCAAGAAATTTCTGAGTAAGCTTGAATGGGGAATACAAAAACTGCCACTGTCAAGGAGACTGGGAGAGCTTACATTTACATCATTTGAATTATAATGGAGGAGGAAAAAAGCATTTTGTTTTTAACACCAAAATTTTCTATGAGAAAATTAAACCCAACATATATGTTAAGAGTAATAGGAACACTGCAAACATTTAATAAATAGCTCTTAATTAGTATGAAATTATTATATCTTTCCACTTTTATCTGACATTTATGCTTTGGTTTTTATCAACTTTTAGGTTTCAAGAGCCCTCTATTTTTATGTGTTATTATTATTATTATTATCTGTAACAGGGTCTCACTCTGTCACCCAGGCTGGAATGCAGTGGTATGGTCACGGCTTACTGCAGCCTCAACTCTCCAGGCTCAAGGAATCCTCACACCTCAGCCTCCCAAGTAGCTTGGACTACTAATGTGCACATGACTATCCTCAGCTAGTTTTTGTATTTTTTTAGAGACAGGTTTTCGCCATGTTACCCAGGCTGGTCTTGAACTCCTGGGCTCAAGTGATCCTCCCACCTCAGCCTCCTAAAGTGCTGCAATTACAGGCGTGAGCCACAGCACACACCTGATTTTTAAATTATTGTTTATGTAGAAACCCTGCGTAGCCCAGCCTAAGAGCCCTCTATTTAAAAGCAAGCATTTAAAAATAGCTTGTAAGTTTGTCAGGTGGCACAAAAGTACTAGCAAAAAAAAAAAAAAAAAAAGGTTCTTAGGGAAGTAGTACAATTATGCAAATATGGTGGGGTAAGAACCTGAAGGTATAGAAGCTAATGTGTGAGAGGGGAGTACTCTAGAAAAACTTACTGAGTTCATATTTTGCCTGGAAAGGAAAATAAGTTCATCTGGACCCTAAGTCACATATGAATTATGTATACCAGAATGACAAATAATTAATGATGAGAAACTTAGCGTAATATTGCTGCCAACCAGCCTGTTTTGAGAAATCAAATTTTTAAAAATGGCTTAGTAAATCTGGAATCAGAGCAAATGTGTTGGGTGGTCTCGCAGGCTATTTTCATCACTGTAGGAGCCCAGTGGACTGTTTTTCTTCACTAAAGGACTGTACCATCCAGAGCATCTATTTATATTCCAAAGTCAGGCCACCCTCGTGCTTGGAAAATACTGCCAGAAATGAGCCATCCTCACAGTATTAATTGCCCTTTTTGTTCTCCTGGAGCGCTGCTACTCTTTAGTTTGCATTTGTTCACCTCATCTCTCTTCTTTTCAATGTGTATTTTTTAACATGTTGCCAGATAAATAGATTATTTCTTATTCCTAATATTTTTGGTTGGTTACTTTCACCAGCACATAAAGAGTGATCTTTATTCTTAATGTCATTACTGTAGTGTCTTCAAATCACATGGCAGATAGGTTACTTCTGTCAAGTCTATTCCATGATTTGTATATTTATAAGCTTCAATCATTTCCTAGCCAGAATATCTTAGTTTCTTTTGACTTCCTCCTAGGTTTGGAGATTTTATTTATTTATTTATTGAGATGGGGTCTCGCTCCATCACCCAGGCTGGAGTGCAGTGGCGCGATCTCAGCTCACTGCAACCTCTGCCTCCCAGGCTCAAGCAATTCTCCTGTCTCAGCCTCCAGAGTTACTGGAACTGCAGGTGTGCACCACAACACCCAGCTAACTTTTGTGGTTTTTTGTAGACACAGGTTTTCACATTGTTGCCCAGGCTGGTCTCGAACTCCTGGGGTCAAGCAATCCACCCACCTTGGCCTCCCTAAGTGCTGGATCACAGGTGTGAGCTACCATTCCCAGCCTGGAGATTCTTCTTGAGGCTTGTATAGCTTTGTCCACTGATGAAACATTTAATCATATTTTGTTTTAATCTAGTTGCAATTATAGTTTTAAATAAAAATGGTAATACATAAATGTCCCCCAGATGACATTTATTCATCCTATCTCAAGACCTAGCATTCAAAACTATTACTCTTCAGTCCTCTTTTGGTGCTCTAACGCAAATTCTTTATCCACACTTGCAATTACCTAAATAAGTTAACAGTCATTCAAACACTTGCTAAAAAACTTATTGCCTATGTTAAGTCATAAAATTAATAATCAGGGACAGAGCACCACTATTTTATTACATTATAACTAGTTACTAATAAAGAGTTTTATAATTTTATTTCATGGAATCAAAGTCATTGAAAATACAGTAGTTTCAGCTACTCAAGGTCAACTGCAGTCTGAAAATATTTAAATGGAAAATTCCAGAAATAAACTCAAAGTTAGTTCTGAGTACTGTGATAAAATCTGGCACTTTCTGGCCTGTACACCTTGGGCCATGAGTCTTTCCTTTATCTAGTGTCTCCACACTGTTTGTGCTCCTCGCCCCCCAACGTGTCCCTTAAAAGTAGCCATCTTGGTGCTCAGGCTGACGGTTGTGCTGTTGCAGTACTCTCATTTAAGTCACCCTTATTTTACTTAGTAATGGCCCCAAAGCACAGAAATACTGATGCTGGCAATTCAGATATGCCAAAGAAAAGCCATCACGTGTTTCCTTTCAGTGAAAGGCAAAAGTTCTCAATTAAGAGGAAAGAAAAATAGTTTGCTGATGTTGCTAAGATCTATAGTAAGAATGAAGCTTCTATCCATGAAATTGTGAAGAAGGAAAAGAAATTCATGCTAGTTTTCCTGTTGAACCTCAAACTGCAAAAGTTACAGCCACAGGTCATGAATAGTTAGGATGGAAAAGGCATCACATTTGTGAATGAAAGGCATGAACAAAATGTGTTCCAATTGATGGCAGTTAGGTTTGGTACTCTCCACAGTTTAGGGACCCACTGGGGGTCTTGGAACATTTTCTCCTCAGATAAGGGAGACTACTGTACTAACCCTCCATTGATGAGTAAATAATGACAATTGGGTGGGAAGAATTGCTCCAACATACATTAGAGAGATATTTACTAATTCATTCAGCATTAATTCAGTAGATATATATTGAGCGTCAACTGTATTTCTATATTATTCTAGGCAATGTGAATACATCAGTGAAATAGAAAAAAAAAAAAAATCAGTCCTTACCGAAATTGCAATCTAGCAGAGGGAGAGAGAAAATAAAAAGCAAGCACACACTGTTTATTGCTCCTGTTAATGTACAGAGAGAAAGTAGAGACGGGACATGGGATGAG
This sequence comes from Papio anubis, assembly GCF_008728515.1. NCBI lineage: Eukaryota > Metazoa > Chordata > Mammalia > Primates > Cercopithecidae > Papio > Papio anubis. The sequence goes on along the minus strand of NC_044990.1, from coordinate 52,581,054 downwards.
GTAAGAAAGAGACTGCTATTTTTCAAAAGGTTGTCTGGGAAACCCTCACCAACTGGGTGAGCAGAAACCAAAAGGTGAGGAAATGCAACTGGCACGTATCTCGGGGCAGAGTCCCCCAGGCAGATGGAATAGCAAGTGCACAGCTGGACAGGATGATCTGCTGGGTTCGGAACAACAAGGAGGCCGGAGGGGGTGGAAAACAATGAGAGAGAAACCTGGGAGATGGGATTAGAGAGGTCACAGGTAGCCGTGACAAGACTATCTTAGAAGTCTTGCAAGGACTTTGCCCATAATGAGTGAGAGGGGACATCATTCTGAGGGTGTTGAGCAGAGAGGTTGTAAGATCTAACCTATGTTGTAAGAGGTCCCTCTGGATATACCCTGAGAAGAGTCTATAAGAAGGAGAGATGGAAGCAGGGAGTCTATTTGTGAGGTGTCTGCAATAATCTAGGTGAAAGGCGAAGGGTAGTAACAATGGAAGTGGTGATGGAATATCAGATTCTGGATATAATTTGAAGGTAAGTCAACAGGGCTTGCTGACAGACCATACGTGAGCTATGAGAGAATGAGTCAAAGATAATACTAAGCTTTTTACGCTAACAAAGGTGGAAAAGAAGGAATATTTATTTATTGAGATGAAGAAGATTACAAGGAATAGATTTAGGGTCAGAATAGAGTAAGGTAAAATCTGGAATTCAGTTTTAGAAAAGGTAATTTTAGGTGCCCATTATACATATGAGTATAGCTATAGAATAGGCAGTAGAATATATAAATCTACAATTAAGTGCACCTTTAAGATACACATTTGAGAGTTGTCAGCATATAGATGGCCTCTGAGTCTATCAAGACTGGTTGAGATCACTAAGGCAGTGGGCTGAGATTGTTAAGAGATCCAACAACAGGCCCGGCAAGGTGGCTCATGCTTGTAATCCCAGTACTTTGAGAGGCCGAGGCCAAGAGATCAGCTGAGATCAGGAGTTTGAGACAAGCCTAGCCAACATAGTGAAATCCCGTCTCTACTAAAAATAGAAAAATTAGCTGGGCGTGGTGGCAGGCCCCTGTAATTCCAGCTACTAGAGAGGCTGAGGCAGGAGAATTGCCTGAACGCGGGAGGTGGAGGCTACAGTGAGCCGAGGTCATGCCACCGCACCCCAGCCTGGGTGACGGAGTGGGACTCCATTTCAAAATAAAAACAAAAGAGATCCAAGAGATCCAACAATAAACATGAACATTCCAACACTGACAAAATAAGAGCAAACAAACAAACAAAAAACAAAAAGACCGGAGAATGTGGATCTCTGGAAGGCAAGAGAAGGAAAATGTTTCAAGGAGGACAAGGTGTTAAATTATCTCTTTAACTATCAGTTAGGGTTGTGTTAAACTCCACCTTCTTGAGCTAGCAATCAGTGCCAGGTGCTACTCATAGGACAAGATGATGAAGTTTAGCATTTACCACTAGGTTTAAATACTAGAGTTAATTGTTGTTGACCTTAACCAATGCAGATTTAGTAAGCAGAGTTGGGGGGATGAAAGTCTTATTGAATTTGTTTCCAGAGAGGAAGGGAGGAGAGAAACTGAGTACACACACACACACACACACAGAAAAAAAAAAGAACAGTTTTGGCAGACTTTCATTGCGACAAAGAACAGAGAAATGGGATGGGAGTTGGAGGAAACTGTGTGGTCAGGAGAATGGTTTTTAAACTTATTTTCTAAGACTGGATAAATTATAGCATGTTGCATGCTGAAGGGAGGAATTCAGTGGAGAAGGAAAAACTGGTGATGCAGAAGTGAGAAAACAGGTGGAGAGTGGTGGCACATGCCTGTAATCTCAGCACCTTGGGAGGCTGAGGCGGGTGGATCATCTGAGGTCAGGAGTTTGAGACCAGCCTGGCCAACATAGTTAAACTCAGTCCCTACTAAAAATCCCAAAAATAAATTAGCTGGGTGTGGTGGTACATGCCTGTAATCCCAGCTACTTGGGAGGTTGAGGCATGAGAATTCTTTGAACCTGAGGGGCCAAGGTTGCAGTGAGCCAAGATCATCCCACTGCACTCCAGCCTGGGTGACAGAGTGAGACTCTGTTTCAAAAAAAAAAAAAAAGTGAGAAAACAATTATTGGAGCAATATACATGAATGGGTGAGGAGATAAGGAAGCCCAAAGTGGAGGAGTTGGCTTTAGATAGGACCAGTGATGGTTTACCCACGGTAGGAGGAAAGGCCTCAGAGCTGTCTGAAGACGGGTAGCTGAGCTGTGAAAGTATGTGTGCAAAATCACTTTTGGGGGCTTCTGTTTTCTTAGACAAAAAAGAAGCAAGGATAGGAGACAAGGTATTGGAAGCTTGAGGTCAGACTGGAGGTATAAAACAGTCAATTGACTGGGGAATGTTGCAGGAGTTCTGAACGGTACTTAAGTCCCAAAGGAGCATTTCGAAACTCAGGTTCCTTGGAAAATATTCCCAGAGTGTTAGAAAGTGAGTTTGAAAAAACTGAGGGACTACATATTTTGGGGAACCACTGTACACTCTGTGGCCCAGTCTCCCAGAGTCACAATGCCAATTAACAAATTAACAGCCACTGCAGCACCCTCTTTGGAGGGTTGAAGAAAGATGTTTAACATTGTGTAACCAAAATTTTTCCAAATATTTGAGAGCACAGAATGTAGCAGCACCTATTAGCATTCTACAGAACAATGTTCCCCAAACTCCAATTTGGAAAATGACTCCTCCAACTAGGAAGGACTGCACTTGTTCCCCAGTAGAGGCTCTTGCAGTCAGCACTATTCCATCCACAAGGAACAATGTCTGAACTATGTGAAAAATGCAAAACTTAAGAGTCTCTGGATAAAGAATTGGGCAAAAGCTCACTCATCTTTTCCTGAAGCTCCTTAGCCATGAACCACAATGAGGGTATAAAAAGCCTTCAATGACAATTCAGTCTAATGGGAAGAACAATGTGCTGGGATCCATGAATCCAAACCTGACACGCACGGGCTACGCAATCTTGGCAAGTCTTCAACACTTAAGTGTCTAAAGGTTCACTAATAAGTTATCTCCACCGGTATCGGATATAGGATACACAGTGATTAAGAGAACTTGTGTGAAGTCAGTCAACGTAGTTGCAAATCTCAGCTCCATCTCTTACTAGCTGTGTTATCTTGGAAACAAGTTAACTTCCATTGGACTTAGTTTTCCCTTTTGTAAAATGGAAAAGATTTCACCTACCTCATTGGCTATCATGAGGGTTAAATGAGAAAATACACATCAAACACTTAGCACATTAATTTTTATCCATATATTGTAACAAGAAAAAGCAACAACTGATAGAAAATAGTCTTCTAAATTAAAAACTCTATGAAATTGTAAAGCAGCATTAGTTTTTTACTAATAGTGTAGCCAAGGAAACTAAATTAAGACTGTTTTTTAAAAGAAAACATATTACACAGATAGATTTGGTTCTAAATCATTGCTCCTTATCCTTTTAAAAACCAATATCCCTAATCTGTTTTTCTCCCCAGTGTTTTGACAACAGTCTATGTAGAGTTTTATCAAGCTTTGTACTGTCTTACTGCAGAAAGAAACAGCTTTTCTGTCGGGGATAATAATAGTAATAAAATCATATTGTTTTAGATCTGTGGTCTAGCATGTTCTTTACAAGCAGGTATTGCTCCTGATGGAAAAATAAAGGTTACTGAAGGGTTAACCGACTTAGTGAAGGTCAACAACATGGAACAATCATTCTGCCCATAGCGCGGCAGGGAAGTCTGTATTCCTGACATATTTATAACTCGATGGCTAAGATGTTTGCTTAATGTTCTTCTTCATTTAAAGGTCTCTGACCATTTAAACCTTTTGCCTTTTAACTTAGATGTGCTTTGCTGGCTATGAATGCCCTGTAAATACTTTCTGTATGCTCACATTAAGATCTGGACCTACCAATTTTCAGAGTTCTGCTTTGACAAAATTCCAAGGTAATTACAGCAATTGTTTTTTAAAAACATGTTCAAGTTAAAAATAAAAACTTCCTTTAGATTTGAACTTCCAAAGAATTAAATTTCCTTGCTTGTTTTAAGAAGATAATTCTTAGATTCTGTGACACTAAAAATAAGAAATACACTACATTTTGCATATAGGTTTAAAATGTATTTGAGGATGTCTGCTATTAACCTTGGAACCTGATCCAAGACCAGGCTCAGAGACAGGAGCTAAAAATCTGAAGTCTAGGTTTTATTGCCAAACCTACAGAGAATTACATCTCTCCTTTCTAACTTTGATGCTTCTAGATAAAATGGCAAAATATTTATTTGCTGCTTGATTACATGTTACTAAATAAAAGTGATATTTGTAAGTACTGCTGGGGTTAAATTATATAAATATTTTTATCAGCATATGATTATAAGAGATAGGGATCCCAAAAGTAGATGTGCATGAACAGACACAAGTCAATACACACGCACAAAAAGAGATAGAGTTACGCATGGTGTGTGTCTAGATTTTCACAGCAGACACAGCCATATGTTTCTTATCTCAGCGGCTGCCCAGTGAACTCATGCATGTGGATTACAGTTCTAGCAGGCAAGAAGCCATATAAACAATGAGTGTAACTCATAATGAAACAAAGAGCCGTGCTAATAGCAAATTGTATCCTAACAAACCCTACTCAACCAAACTTTTTTAATGAGTAATTTTGATAAATGAATACATGATATATTAATATAATAATCCCATTGAAAAAATAACCACAAGTTTGATGGTGACGGACTGTATAGCACTTTGTTCCGTAAGATATGATGGTCACATCTGCTCCCTGACTTTTGTCCAGTTACCTTCATTATAATCTTTGTGTGGTCAGCAGGACAGGACCAAGCAAAATGGTGCCTGTTAGACAGTGGTTAAATTCCATGAACTGTTTTATTTTTTTCATTGCAATAGGGAAAAAAACTGCTTCTAGATTCAAAGGAATAAAGAATGGGATTTAAATTCTGTTTCTCTTTATGTAATAAATACGATGTACACTTTCTGCTTAGTATAGGGGTGGGTGGGTAGTGTAATAATAAAGCTATAGAATTTTATTCATATAGCAAAATTTGTATATGTTAAAAGTAAGCCTTACATTTCACCTGATGTTTTCTTTTGAGAAAATACAGTCGCCCTGCTTAATTCAATGAGAAAAATATTTAATAATTGATAAGGATTTGTTGAGTTGAAAATTGTAAACAAGACAATATTTCAATATAACAGCTCGAAAATAACTAAACAGACATTCTCCATTGTATTTATTTGCCCTTTCTATAGCACCTATCATCTTAATACTTAGGCATAAAAGTACCAGGCATAATGTGAGGATGAAAATATTATGATCCTACCTAATTTTTTTCTCTCAGTGGGTTAAAATACAGTGTTCAGTCATACATATATTTTCCGTTGTTACTGTGTTTAGTTCTTGAGACTAAAAAATGCCTTGTGCACTACAAATACATAGTGATTGATGTGAAAGAAATACAAAAAAGTGACACTGTACTTTCATTTTAAAATGACTCAGTAGTTTAAGTACAAATATGCAGTTATATAGTAGTGGTAGTTAATGGCCATGCTTCATGTCCTAGTTTCATTCTCATTTTTATTGTTGTTATTATTATTATTATACTTTTAAGTTCTAGGGTACATGTGCACAACATGGAGGTTTGTTACATGTGTATACATGTGCCATGTTGGTGTGCTGCACCCATTAACTCGTCATTTACATTAGGTATATCTCCTAATGCTATCCTTCCCCTCCCCCCAACAATAGGACCCGGTGTGTGATGTTCCCCTTCCTGTGTCCAAGTGATCTCATTGTTCAATTCCCATCTATGAGTGAGAACATGCGGTATTTGGTTTTCTGTTCTTGCAATAGTTTGCTGAGAATGATGGTTTCCAGCTGCATCCATGTCCCTACAAAGGACACAAACTCATCCTTTTTTATGGCTACACAGTATTCCATGGTGTATATGTGCTACATTTTCTTAATCCAGTCTGTCACTGATGGACATTTGGGTTGATTCCAAGTCTTTGCTATTGTGAATAGTGCCGCAATAAACATACATGTGCATGTGTCTTTATAGCAGCATGACTGATAATCCTTTATCCCCAGTAATGGGATGGCTGGGTCAAATGGTATTTCTAGTTCTAGATCCTTGAGGAATCGCCACACTGTTTTCCACAATGGTTGAACTAGTTTACAGTCCCACCAACAGTGTAAAATTGTTCCTATTTCTCCACATCCTCTCCAGCACCTGTTGTTTCCTGATTTTTTAATGATTGCCATTCTAACTGGTGTGAGATGGTATCTCATTGTGGTTTTGATTTGCATTTCTCTGATGGCCAGTGATGATGAGCATTTTTTCATGTGTCTGCTGGCTGTATGAATGTCTTCTTTTGAGAAGTGTCTCTTCATATCCTTTGCCCACTTTTTGATGGGGTTGTTTGTTTTTTTTCTTGTAAATTTGATTGAGTTCTTTATAGGTTCTGGATATTAGCCCTTTGTCATTCTCATTTTTAAAGAAACTTGTTTTTGTCATAGTCTTTGATAACTAGTGGAAGTCCTGAGACCCACAGTCATCTGTTGGGTCTGTCAAGTGAAATATGAAAATGGTTTCCATAATAACAATTATCGATGCACTGTACAAAATCCTTGTAATTATAGTTTTGAAGATAAAGTGATTTGAAAGCATCAGATGCCTCACGTTCCTCATTTATGCAATGGGAATTCATCCATTTACAAATATTTGTTGAGTGCCTACTACATGCTAGGCAATTTTCTACATGATGGGCTGTAGCAGCCAATAGGATGGAAAAATTATCTGGCCTTGTGGAACTCCTACTTTAGTGAAAGTGGGCTGCAGACACAGACTGTAACTAACAACAACAGTAATATAATATACAGATACTTCTCAACTCACAATGGGGTTATGTGCCAGTAAACCAACTATAAATTGAAAATACTGTAAGTAAACCATGCACTTACTCTACCTTAAACTTGCTCAGAACACTTAACATTAGCCTACAGTCGGCAAAAAATCACCTAACACAAAGCCTGTTTTAAAATAAAATGTTGAATATCTCATGTAGTTTATTGAATGTGAAAAACAGAATGGCTGTATGGGCACTCAAGGTACAGCTTCTACTGAACACATATCCCTTTCACAGCTTCTTAAAGTCAAAAATTATTGGTTGGAACATTGTAAATTGGGCATCATCTCTATTAGATGGTGATAAGCACTATATAGAGAAAGATAAAAGGGAAGGAAGACCAGGAGTGCTTCTGAGTTTTGCAACTTGCAATAAATTAGCAAGGCTCACCTTGAGGATATGAAAGTAGTACTATAGCTTCAGAGGATTCCATGAAGATTAAATTAATTATTATATGAAAAATGCTTTGGACAGTGTGTGGCACATAGTAAATGCTTAATAGATGTTGGTTTAAAAAATAGGAGTGTCATTTAAGGAGGTTTTAAGAAAAGTTTTCATTTGATCTACAGTGACATTTCTTTATTTGCTATTGCCATTTTTATCTGGAATTGAGAATGAAATGGTATTTGAATTCTGTATAAAAAGCTCAAAAAGCTAATTTGTGAACTGGATAAAATGTAAAAACCATGAAACCCAAGTCTTCATGCTTCATGGATAAATTATCCACAATTTGTCTCTGTCTTGATGGAGAGAGAGAGAAAGAGAGAGGGAGAAAGAGAGAAGAAAGAACAAAGAAGAAAGAAGGAGGAGGAGGAGGAGGAGGAAAAGGAGAACAAGAAGGAGGAAGAGGAGGGAAGAGGAAGGAAGGAAGGAGGGAAGGAGGGAGGGAGGGAAGGAAGGAAGGAGGGACAGAAGGAAGGAAGGAAGGAAGGAAGGAAGGAAGGAAGGTCTTTGTTAAGAATTGATTTTAAGTTTAAAGTTGTATTAGGACACAGAGATGATTCTTTTAACTTCATATGTATTCTAACTTGGAAGCTGGGTCAGTTAAAAGAGATGAATGCCAAATCTAGCCAAATACTAATCTTTACAAATTAACTGAGTACACATATTTTATTGAACTAAAGTACAGAAACTATTTATTCCTTTAGATTATTTTTCTTGACAAATAACTCTATTATTTTGGTAGGCAACTATATTTACAGGTATCATAGGGTACCCACCATATCCAAGGCCTTTGGAAGTTACTTTCATTCTTTCATCAAAAAGCTTTGAGGACTTGCTATGTGCTGAGTGCCAAGTTAGGACTGGTGATAACTGAGAAGTGGTCAGACACAATTCTTGTCAAGCCTTGTAGAGCTTACAGTCTTGTACGGGAGGGCATGGAAGACCTCATTAGTTGTTCACATCCTTGTAAAGAAGGTGCCAACCCAGTTGCACTGGGAGGAAAACTGACACCAAGAAAAATTGAGCAACCTGTCAAAGGTCACACAATCAAGTGGCGAAACCAGAAATGAGTTTGTCTTTCTGGCTCTCAGGGATCAGCTCATGCGCTGCTGCTTCACTCTCATTTGAATATGAAATGCAAACGCAGCTTATATTTTGGTAAACACAGATCTACCTTTTTAATTGCGACTTGCTTATCCAACTTCTAAAAATTAATGTTCATTTCTCAAAGACATGTAAATTCATGGAGTGGAAGGATAAGCCATAACCAGACTGTGTAACTCAGTGAAGCTAAACTGTGATTCACATTTTGCCTTAGGTAAATCACACATGGATTCATTTAAAATGGACTACATTATGGTTTGTGTACTTTAATAATATAGTGACCACATTGTGCAGAAAATATAGTTAAGAAACATCAATCTTTTTTTGTAGTTTATGAGTTAATGTCCTTAAAATGATGATGGCCAATAACTTGTAAGCCAACGGTATATTTTTCTTTTTTTTTCCTGTTTGCCAGTAAGAATTCAATAGAGAGCCTCAGTAATACAGTGGTTTGCAATTTAGGACTAAAACATTATGAAACATTATATAGTAAAAAGGCAACTGCCAGTTGGTTGTCCCAAATTCCATCCAAGAGATCCTTCTTCCTGTCTGCTTCCTGTGTTTGGGCTCCAGGAAGCCATGTGACCCAGTTCCAGCCATTGAAATATAAGCAGAATATATGGTTGAGGCTTCTGGAAAGCTTTCTAAATGGAACAGACTTGGTTTTGCTCTTAGCCTTTTTTCTTCTTCCTACTATGGAGAAGGAGGGGCAGCTATATTTAAGAAAGGGAGCAGGAAAATAAAATGAAATTGGGGCTTTGGGGTGCCAGGGAGCTGCACAGTCGTGAACTGTGGCTGCTCATTTTTGAACTTCTTGTTTCACTGCAAGGGATGGACAAAAATATGTATCTTTAACTGGGATTAGTTAGGTTTTTCTATTGTTTGTAGATGAAAGCTATGGAAATCAATATCATAATCTCCCTCCCTCCCTTGTTTCCTCTTGTTTTCATTTTATTTTATTTCCATGTTTCTGACCAAGTTTCATTTCTTTCTCCCTCTCTATTTTTCTCTATCAGCTATCTAATTTATTTTGGCTTCAACTATGGTAGAACCAATTATCTATTTGATGACTCTCAAATTTATTAAAACTAAAAATAAATGAATCCTCCTGAATTAAGGAGTGACATATAAGATCGTTTCCCATTCTCTTTTCTTTGTACTCCTTCCTCAAAATATCAAGTTGCTGAATTCTAAGAGTCTGAATTTGTAATGTCTTTCATAGTTGTTCCAACCTCCATTTCTTGATCTGCAGTCCAATGCTATACCCCTGAGCTATACTCCCTCCTCCAATCTCTTTTTTTTTTTTGGTTTGAGACGGAGTCTCGCTCTGTCGCCAAGGCTGGAGTGCAGCAGCACAATCTCGGCTCACTGTAAGCTCTGCCTCCCGGGTTCACGCCATTCTCCTGCCTCAGCCTCCTGAGTAGCTGGGACTACAGGCGCCCGCCACCACGCCCGGCTAATTTTGTTGTATTTTTAGTAGAGATGGGGTTTCACCATGTTAGCCAGGATAGTCTTGATCTCCTCACCTCATGATCCGCCCGCCTTAGCCTCCCAAAGTGCTGGGATCACAGGCGTGAGCCACTGCGCCTGGCTCCAACCTTCATTTCTTATTATATCAACATGATATCAGTTTCTCATGATTTCTTAGCCAGGCTATGTAATAGGAGTTGTATTTAGCCCATCCCATCCACCAATGTCCCATTTATATTCCCAGAGTTCAATCTTTACTCATCAAAGAATTAAAACTCAAGCCATTCTTGTTTACCAATTTAAGATGTTTTACTTCAAAACATCCCAATACTAGCAAGAACACAGGGAAAATGGCACTCTCAAATATGATGGTGTAATTGTAAACTGGTAAAATGCTTTTTTTCCTTAGACACAGGGTCTTAATTGCTTAGGCTGATCTTAGCTCACTAAGGCCTTGAACTCCTGGCATCAAGCAATCCTCCTACCTCAGCCTACTGAGTAGCTGGGATTACAGGCACATGCCACCACTTCCAGCTTATTTATTTTTTTATTTTTGGTAGACAGAGTCTCTCTACGTTTCTCAGGCTGGTTTCGAACTTCTGGCCTCAAGCAATCCTATCACCTCTGTTTCCCAAAGTGTTGAGCCTATAAGTGTGAGCCACTGCAGCTGGCCATAAACTGATAAAATACTTTTGAAAAATAATTTGGCAGTAGGTTTCTACAACAGTAAAAATAAACTCATATTCTCTGTTTCAGTAACACAACTTAGGGGAAACTATCTAAAATAAATAAACATTTTGTTTTTACAAGTGAGAGGCTAAGACATTCACTATTATGTAAACACAATTGCAAACATTTGGGAAAATTCTAATGTTACATACTATATAGTTATTAGTTTTATCTAAACTCTTCTTAATAGCTAGGTTAATGTATTACATATAGCAAGAAATTAAAGTGGTATTTTGCAAACTAGATATACTTTAGTGGAATTAAATTATTTCCATGGAGAGTACTACTTTCATTTGTAAAGTTAAAAAAGCAAGTATACCTATAGTTCAGATCTCATATGGCTCAATTTATTATATTTTAAAATGCAGATTATTTATTACTTTAAAGCTCTAATGTTTGTAATCTCAAAACTTGCAAATGTCATTTTTTAAAAAACAAATTTGCTGTGAATTTTCCTTCTGGTATTAAAAAATTGAATGTTTTTAATTTAATACAATAGAATGCATGAGGAATATAATGGAATAAATTTTAAATAATTCCACATGAAAGAGAAAATGGAATTAGGTAAAAATGCTCCAAATCTATTATATGTATATAAAAACTTCTACTTAAAAGAAAGTTGCTTGAGGAACATTGCCAGAATTAATATTCAAAAGGTATTTATCAACACATTGAAGAATTTTGTTATTTTCAATATGTGCACCCAAATGGAAACTCAAGTTTTAATGTATGTCATTCGAAGTTTATATATTATAGTTGTTTCATTGATTCAAGAAGCATTCATTAATCACCTACTATGTGCAAAACAGTGTGAGAGTAAAAGAAAGGCTAAATAGGTGATTAAAGTATAGCTCTTGTTCCGAAAGGGGTTACATGTAACAGATGAGCCAACAATACTTCATGGAAATAAGAAAGGTGTGAGAACCCGAAGAATAAATGAGGGAATCAACATTTATTGGATGCTTACTTGGGCCAATATATCTCCCATTGGCACAGGTAAGCACCTAATAAGTGTTAATCCTTCAATGTGGGGAAAATATTATTTAACTAGGTGGAAAAATAGAGAATCAGAAAAAAGATGAAAACCCAGCTAGTCAGCAGCTGAAGCACTCTTTCCATTATACCATAAGAAGCTCCAAGAATGGAAAGATAACTTTTTGGTGAGAGGATGGATACATACACATGTATGTGGGGTATCCAGGAATCGTTTTTAGAGGATTCCAGAGAGGACAGAGGAAGATCATCGCAACATGTGTGCACAGGCTGGAGGGGAAAGTATGAGGTATGAATATGGAAGTGGGGCCCTTATGTGTCATAGTATTTTATTGTAACTAATTTGTGCCATTAATTGTAACATTCCAATTGTGCCTAATTGTAACATTAGATAATTATAACATATCTATCTAAAGATAATATAATTAGTGGATGTGAGGGAAAGGGGGCTAGATGCAGAGCTCAGAGCTGGGAAGCAGACATGATAGTGGAGGTGACGCTGGAAAAGGCCTGCATGAAAGTGACTGGAGGAAGGTGGAAAAGAAGACACATCTGAAGATGTGATGAAGATATTTAAACTAGAAGGACTGAAAACTGTATTGATTGCAATAAAACAAAGTTATGAAATGGCATTTTCCCCCTAATTTGCAGACAGCTCATCCCCCAAATCAAAACATGTTGTTTACCAAGTAATCACATAATATCACCAGCTGTTTGCAGTTATAGTAAGGCTTTTACATGTCTTTCTCACTTTCTCATACTTCAACAGGAAGATTCCCCTTTGCTGCACATTATTGCCAAGATATGACACGTGAAAAATACAGGCATTGAAAACCTAACAGTACATGTTCACTTTAGGCCTTAGGAAAAAAAAAAAAAATAAAGATTATATTTTAAAATTTGTTCAGAGTTCTGGAAATAAGCTTTATTTTCATTTCTAGTTAATTTCAATCTTTCAACATAGCTTTTACTTCTAAAATAGACTTAATTCCTACCCTCTCCCTTGAAATTATATTAGTGCTAAATCATCTACGGTTTCACTAATCCAAAGCCTTACATCTCTAAATGTACACAGATATTGAACAGAGTTTTTGCCTTAGAGAAATCTGGGTGAGGTACAGGTAATGCTCGTAATACTGTAAAAGATTTTTCCGGCTGGGTGTGGTGGCTCACGCTTGTAACCCCAGCACTTTGGGAGGCCGAGGCGGGCGGATCACCTGAGGTCGGGAGTTCAAGACTAGCCTGACCAACATGGAGAAACCCCATCTCTACTAAAAATACAAAAATTAGCCAGGCGTGGTGGTGCATACCTGTAATCTTAGCTACTCCGGAGGCTGAGGCAGGAGAATCATGTGAACGCGGGAGGTGGAGGTTGCGGTGAGGTGAAATCGTGCCATTGCACGCCAGCCTGGGCAACAAGAGTGAAACTCCGTGTCAATAAATAAATAAATAAATAGAAATAAAAAATTAAAAAAAGATTTTTCTAACCACTAATTTTTCAAAGACAGTATCACCACTGGTTGAGTATAAGAAGAACTGACAAAAAGTTTGTCGGCAGGTAACATTTACTTTTATATTAACAACATTATTTCTAGTTGTAAATTTTCCTGTTGTTAGAATTAGATATTTTATCTGCTTTGAGGGTGTTTGGGTGTGGTTTTCTTTTCTGGACAATGTGTTAGGTAAAAGAAATTCAATGCATGTGTTATGTGTAAGCAATTCAGAATACCAAACTTTACCTTGTTCATAATTCATCCTTCTTTTGGTTATCTAAGACTAAGTAAGTGAAGTTTTTATATAGAGTTAGGGAAATGGGTTATCATTCTTTATCAAAATCATCTTGGTTTTAAACAGAATTGAAGCCATATAGTATTGGATTCCACAGATAATTTCAAACCCCAAATTCTATGATTGTACTTTCTCACTACACATTCTTTTACATGGTCTGCCTGATTAAGGATTGAAATAAATTTGCCATCTTTACATTTTCTGACTTTTCACATCTCTGCAAACACAGAGGTAGAGAGGAAAAAGGTCTGAACATTAAAAATGCGCACCTTTGCCAAGGTAGTGTACTTTTCCCTATCTTCTTCCCTTCCGTCCACAACTTACTTTTCTTTAAATCTAAATTCTATATGGAGATAGAATTACATGAACTGGCTTGGAAACGCATGCCTGTGTGTGTACACACACATACACACACACTCTCCTCTAGTGATCTCACTCCGTTATCATCCATGCTTTGTATTCTTCCAAATGTTTTTGCTCTCTTACACCCACCCCAAGTCCACACAACGAAGTGATTCTCTCTTCTAAACCTGTTTTTCTCTTCTTTCTCCTTTCGCTTTTCATAGCTAACAAGTTGCCTTACTTTAAGATTTCTACTCCGTATCTGTCAACAATTTTAAAAATCTGCATTTTTTTCCTCCCCAATGCTTGAAGTACTTTTTCTTTTAACCATACAGGGTATCCAGACTCTAGGTACTAACCTCCACCTACCCCTAGTTTCCTTATCCCTCTGGAATGGGTTCTTGTAGTTTGTTTGCTATCTTTCATCACTCTCCTAACATGCCCGTGGCTGTTGCCACAGGAAGGGAGTCCAGTTTGCTTTTCCACGTGCAGAAGCACTCGCTATACAATATATTTATGGTCTATCCGCCACTCACCTCATTCAAGAAAGAGCTGTTAGTACAAGAACTGCCACAATGACATAATTTCTTACAGCATCCTTCCACCCTTACAGTGAAACTCCCTTCCTTCACTCCCTGCCCAACCTAGAGGGAAACTTCAGTGATTCTAGTAGAGGCAAGTTTCTCGTTGAAATCCTGCGCAGTTGTTGATAGTCTACTGCTTTTCAAACTTGTGTTTTTACATCGTTTCCATCCGGATGTAGCAGAGTGCAAAGGGCTGTTTACCGTAGGCCCAGGATCGGATCAGGGAGTAGGAGCTGTGGCTGCGTTCCCCGGAACAGAGACCGCACACCGGGGACCGACTCCTCAACCCCCCAGTCCCACTGGGTTCCCGACGCCCTCGCTGTGCCCGTGCCTTCCCGCTCCCGCCGCCTAGGCTACTTCGCTCGAGGAGTGCTCCACAAATTTCAGACATTTGTTCCTCTTCGAAACCTCAAGACCAGGAGAGACCCCTCCTCTGCACCCTGCTGTCTTCCTAAGACGCATCTTAGGCTGTGGAACTCCTCCTCTAGGTTGGACCACCCTTCCCATTTTCCCCAGAACCTAGGAGTGACAGGAGGCAGAGAACGCACCAGGCAGACGCCGCCTTTGTTGTCATTAGGAACGCACACTGGGCCTGAAGTGGCTGGAAACCGCCACATCGATGGGGAACCCGGCTGGCCTTGGCTCACACTGGTGCCTTCGCTCTCATTTCCTGCTTCTCGGCCTCTCCCTTGTTTCTCTTCCCACCCCACTCCACGCCACAGTACAGCAAAGCTTTCTCTCCGCACACAAACTTCCCCTTCCCGGCGTTCCCACCACCCTGGCGGTTTCCCACGCGGGGCGGGGCGGGACGGGGGCGCAGTGCAGGGACATACTGTAGTGCCCGGAGCGCCGCGCTCACCTAGGATGGTGAGGAGGCGGGTCCGCAGCCTCCCGCCCCCTCCCGCCGCGCGCCCCGCCCGCCCAGCCGCTTCCGCCCCGTCTGCTCCCCGCCCCCGCCGACCCTCCGGCGCGGCGTTGACCCCGCGCCCTCCGAGCCGCCGCGGGAACGGCGGGGCCGCCCGGCCGCCTCCTCCCTCTCCCGCCCCACAATCCCGCGGATCCGCTCCCCGGGGCGCGGAGGCGGGGAGGGAGGGGCTGCCAGGGAAAGCGTCAAGGACTCGGCTTTGGGCCGCCCGCTTCTCGGGGCTCCGCTCTGGGCGCGGGGCAGTGGGGCTGGACTCCCTTCCCCGCCGCCCCCGGGCGCCGGTGGGGTCTGCAGCTCCCGCTTCCTCTGCCCCAGTCCTGCAAGTTTGCTTGCTTTCCTACAAAACTGGCGCGGGCAGGGACCCTTCTCTGGGGTGGCGAGGCCAGGCGCGCGTTTCCGCCTCGCCCCCATTCATCCCGCCAAGGTGGAGTGCCGGGAGAAGGGGCGCCCCCGCCTCGCCCGCAACGTGCGTCGCTCCGGAACCCAAACAATGACTCCCCTGCCCGCCGCGCCCGGCCCTCCGCCTGCCCCACCCGCCCCACCGGCGCGCGGGGCTGCCCCTGCTCGACCCCATTGTTGCCCAGCGCGGGCGATGCCCGGCTCCCGGGGGCGGTCCCCGCGAGCGGCCCCGCAGCCCCGGCCGGCGGCCCGGGCCGGCTCCGCCCACACCTTTCCAAGTTCGCTGGCGGGCGAGCCGCAGGGACAGCCCGGGCGACGGCCCCCTCCCTCCACTGCGCGCCCCTACCCGGGCGGGTGCGGCGAGGGGTGGGGGCCCAAGCGGGCTGCGCGCTTTCTGGGTTCCCGAATTCTCCTAAGCCTGCCTGGCGCGCTCTGACACAAAAGAGGGGACTTTCTCGCTTCTCGGCGCGAGTCCTTGCCCGGCGAGTTGCCCTCCAGGAGTCCCTCCCTCCGCGAGTCCCCGCGGGCCACCTAGGCCCCCTCGGCCGACTACTCCCCGAGCTCCCAGGGACATGTTTAGGTTATTTGGGGTGCCGCAGCAAAGTGGTGCAGGTGAAAGGGAAGCGCTGCCGAGGCCCGGGGCCGAGGGGCGGGGGCAGGGGTGGGGCGGGGTGGGGCGGGGTGGAGGCGCCGCGGACCCAGCCCGGCGGTCCGGGCGGGGAGGCGAGGGCCGGGCAGTGGGTGTTGCCTTCTACCTCTGCGAGCGGGGAGGGGTTAGTTTCCCACAGGGGATTTCAACCATCACACTCAGATCCCGCCTCCTAATCCTCGGGCGGAGCGGCTCGGGGGCCCCATTTTATGGCAATAAAGCGACTTAGCGCCTGCTGAGCGAGCCCCTCCCCGCCGCCGCCCCCGCCCTCGGCCCCACCCCGGGGCTCGCCCGCAGCGGCGGGGCTTTGTTTCTGGGGAGGAGGACCCGGAGCTCTTTTGTTTGGGGGTTTCTTGTTTTCGGCCCCCCCTCACCTCACCCCACCCCACCCCACCCCAAGCGCCTCTCCGGTTTCCTGAGCTGCGGGCTGCGAGGGAGGAGAAGCGGCGTCCTGCAACCCCCTCGGCTGGGCCCCGGGGTAATTCGATGCGGGCCTGGCGAGGCTCCCCACACTAGACCGGGGCTCGCGTCTCGGCAGCCTCCACCCACCGGCCCACCCTACATTTAGCGCATCATGTGATCCGGGTAAGTCATTTGCAAGTACAACAGTTCCCCGGGTTGCCCCCCATTCATTTCCTGAGAACTGCAGAGAGCCGCTGAGAGGCTCTGCGTGTGCGTGTGCGCGGGTGACGCCGTGTGTGTGCGAGTGAGTGTGTGTGTGTGCGCGCGCGCGCGTGTGAGAGAGAGAAAGGGAGAGAGAGGGGGACTCTGTGTGAGGGAAAGAAAACAATTTCTCCTGCTCTGCAGCTTCTGTTCAGGTCTGTGCCGATTCCGTTTCTTATCAAAATAAACAACCCCCTCTTTTTTTTTTTGCCATCCCAAATCAGACCGTATTCTCTTAACGTGTTTTATTTTCCTTCTGTCATCTGCTCAAGTTAAATCATTTTGGTTGGTCTGTGTTCTTAAAGGGGGAAAGTGCTGGGAAGCGGGAGGGGGCCGGGGAAGGGCGATGCTGTTGCAAAGCAAGTAGCGTCGGTCGGATTCGTGGAGAAGAAAGAAGGAGGTTTCTTTCCCCCTCCCCTAATTTTTTTTTTCAGAAGAAGTTATCAAGTAACGTGAATTAAGCAAATGTTTTTCTACCCCTAGTGGAATTGTTGGTTGCAGTGTTTGCCTGACAGTTGCCAAGGATGAGAAATAAAACCCCAGGGCTGAACTTGGGGGGGAGGGGGGCTTGTGGAAGTAGTTGGCCCCCCGACCTCGAGCGGGGTGGATGAATAGCTCCGCACCGGGGCCGTGTGGGCTGTGCGCGCGCACTGGAGAGAGTGGAGGGGAAGGGGTTAAGGCAGAGATGACACTGCTGGCATGAATAGTGCTCCTGGTGCTACATTCATTATTGTCTCTGGTCGTAATGATGTGTAACTGTCACTTGCTACAGTGCCTGGTCCATGCAAGTAGCCAGGGGCTGGCCGGTGGCTGTTATTTTCAATTACGGGGGACCTGGCCGGAGTTGACAAGGGGCAACTTTGCACGTCCACCTGGGCCGGGAACCCGCAGAGCCGGCCTGGGAGCCACTTCTTGCCTTAGAAGCTCACTCTGAGGGTTCGGACTTGACCTCCGCGACATTAGTTGGTGTTCACGTTAGATGCTCCCCTACGGGGAGAATCAATCCTGCTTTTGTTGGGTAGAGAGCTGTCTGCAAGAACTTTGAAAACTTTTATCTTTGGGGGAAAAGGGTGGGGTGCACTCAACAGTTTTGTTTCGCAGTGCATTTGAGGCAAATGCTTGGAAAAAGTACCAATTCCTTTGTTATATGCCCTGCAGCTTCCCAACCCCCTTCACCCTGCGCTTCGAGTTTTGCATACTTTAATAGTAATAGTCTTATTTCAGCTGATAAAACCTGACTGTGTTGAGTTAAAGAGTATTAATACAACGGAATGTGTGATGTGGATAAACAGTTTGTGTAGTTAGTATTGTCAGCCCTCTAATTTAACTGTGTAGATGGCTTAAGTGTCGTTCTGTATGGATAGTTTTGAATAATTCCACTAGCTAATGGAATTCTCGGCCGAGCATTCTGATATTTTATTTTACACCAGCGTTAGCTTCTGTTTCCCTGTAACATCAGAGAGACGAGCAACTCTATTTACATTTAGTGCGTGTGCATCTAGTGACTTCGGTAGACATCTGCCAATCAAATACACGTCATTCTGCAAAACCACCTAGACGCTTCCATGCCCTTTTCTTACTGGACGATAGAGTTGTTTAGATAAGTAAATACTTTGAAATAAATTTGGTGGCTTTTAGCAAGAAGCGTTTTGTGATGGGAATAGGAGTGGTCACTTTGAAGAGTGGGTGTATATCGTCTTCTAAGAGACGCTTTTAGAACTGACATTTAATTAAAACAGTGGACCCCCCTCCCTCAAGGAAAAAAGCTTGCTTGTGCTGTCCTCAGACCTCATTCACATGTTGTGTGCATTTTTTAAAACCCCATAGAAATTGGTTCCGATAAAGGACTATACTTAGAATAGAAAATTTTAAACTGTAGAAGCATGGTGGAAATAGGATGTTGAAGGACAAACGTTTCAGTTGCGTAAGTTATATCTTTATTGTTGCAGACCGGTCAATCTTGGTACTAGATTGAGTATATTAAGCTCCTCTGAGTTGGGGAAAGAGCAATTTGAGCATATAAAAATTAGGAAAGAGGTTTATTATTCTACCAATTAATAACTATTATGAAATGTACTGGGAAAATTTGAAATTTGAAATGTTTTCACATACAATTTTCATAATTTTGAACTAAGACCCTGTAACAAACATAACTGTGCCACGTTAAACAAAACATTCTTCAGGCTTTCTGTTTATTTTTGAAATCCTTCATTTATTTATGTACTACTTATCAATGCAGTCAGCTGAACTTAATTGTGGAATGCTTTTTATTACTATTTATTGAAAAAAATTGTGCTAATGAGTCCTTAATATTCTCCACACCGCCCCTCCCCAAGTTCTTTTTTCAGAAATGACTATCATTTGGGAGGAAATGGTCCTGGTCTAGCATTTGAGACCTTGACCTTAGCAACTCTTGGCCGGTGGTTGTTTACTACAGCTGCAGCCTATGTGTGTGCTGAAAGGGAAGGTCTGCAAACACTAGTGCACTCACTCTCCCCAGGCCAAGGGGAGAACAAATCGGGATGCTTGACGTTCATTCTGAAGAGCATGCGTCTGGCCTGTAATATCCATCGTGTTCTGGTCATGTGAAAATATACATGTTGCTCAGGGTTATTTTCCCTGCCTCCTGTGCAGGGAAATTAGGCACTTTAAACAGGCTCCAGTGAGTTTTAGATGTTACAGTATATCATGAAGCAGGCTGTTATCAACTTAGTGAAATAATTTGGCCTTAAATATAGGTGTGTTTTATCTTGGCAGAGACAACATAAGTGCTTAGGCCTCTAGGCCTATGCTGAGAGCATTTTGAATTCAAGCCAGTGTTGGTTAATCTAGAGTTTGGAGTAACCTTACCCGGTGAAGGGATATTGTTAAGTAGATGAATATATAAAGGTCCTGGACATTTTTTTCCATTATACAACATGGAAAGCACGGAACTTTATGTTTTTGCAAATTAATAATATTACAGTGATCCCATTAAATTGGAGCATCAAATGGTTTGTTTTTTTAATATTGTGAGAGAAACAGTCAAGTTCATAAATCTAGCTGTAGATTGTGTATTGAACTAGAAAACTAGTAATGGCACAAACTCATTTGAAAAGTTTTTGTTTATAAGTTTTTCTACTTGCCAGTTGCATGTTGATTAATGAACATGAGCTAAAATCCCAAGACAGTTTCATTCAAAATCTCAACACCATTATTACCTTTTCTGCTTAGAAAACAGTTTTTTTTTTTTTTTTTTTTTTGAGTCAAGGTCTCACTCTGTCACCCAGGCGGGACTGAAGTAGCATCATCATAGATCAAATTCCCGGGCTCAAGGGATCCTCCCATCTTAGCCTCCCAAGTAGGCAGGGCTGCAGATGCACGCTGCCACACCCAGCTAAAAATTTTCTTGTAGACATGAGGTCTTACTGTGTTGTCCAGGCTGGATCTTGAATTCCTGGCCTCAAGTAAACCCCTGCCAAAGTGCTGGGATTATAGGCATCAGCGACTGTGCTGGCTACAACTTTAATTTTTTAAATAAGTCTGAAATAGGTTGTAGTTGCTTCTCTGTCATTTTCTATTTGAAAATACTGTATTATCATAGACTGGAAATGGCTTATATTTTTGCCCAGTGTTTATTTTTCCTTTCAAACTCACACTTACTTGTTTTTCAGCCTGCAATTTATGCACAGCTTTCAACTTTTAACTGTGTACAAAATGTAAGGGTAAAAATATTAAAATTAAATAACTGGCAACGCCCTATAACCACAGCCTTAACTCATCTACCACAACCACTCCTCCCAAAAGCAAGCAAATAAACAGATGGGCCTTGCCCTATGCCCAGAAGGTCAACAGTCTTAGGCTCTGTTAGACCTGCTTAGGATCCGAAGCCCAGCCCAGAGAGCTGCCTGACTTCCACCCTCCAGAATTCATTTTTAGGGCCTAGGTTGGCCACACCCCATCTGATGTCAGCTATTGAGTTCTTGTGGTACAGAAGACATGCTGTGGATTAAATGGTTACTTTCTCTCTATATTGTCAGTAATTATGTTACAAAAGGATTTTTCTGTTTTGGGTGTTTATTGTCATAAAGTGGCTACTTGAGTAGTCTTATTGCTCCATAAAAATTTGTTTTGGTCGACAGTAGATTACAGGATATTCACCCAAAGAATTCTGCTCTAGTATGGTCTTTCTTCCTTTTTTTTTTCAACTTAAAGTCATGCGTTTCTTTTGTTGCTACTCTCATGGTCTACATTTTTGAATATTTATTAGTGTAATAATTAGACTGCTCCAAACACATTTGCTGTCTGGTGCAAAAGTAGCAGGAAGCCCTTACTGCTGTATTGCTGCGTGGAAGGTGACAGGGGAATAAATTAGGAGACCTTTGGGATAGTTTCCCCACCCCTATCAAAGACTATAGAAGCTACCATGATAACTACCTGCTGGCTCTGACAGCCGTGAATTGTGTCCCAAGTGTGACATTCGCCATGCTTTTCAGTATGTATGGCCTTTCACAGTAATTCCTGGTATGATGTGTATGTGTACAGTTGGCCTTCTTTATTTGTGGATTCTGCATTAAGGGAGTCAACCATAGATTGAAAACATTCAAGAAAAAAATATACAACAATAAAAATGATACAAATAAAAAAACCATAACGATTTATATAGCATTTACATTGTATAAGTGATTGTAAGTAATCTAGAGGTGATTTAAAGTATGTAGGAAGATGTGCACAGGTTATATGCAAATACTGCATTTTTTTTTATAACGGACTTGAGCATCCATGGATTTTGGTATCTGCTGGGGGATGGGATCTTGGAGTCAATCCTCCAAGGATACTGAAGAATAACTACATACTGTATATACATATATATTCATTATCTTGTATGTCTATGTGTGTATGTATATATTTATTATTTATATTCATATGTTTTTATGTGTGTTTTTGTAGTCTATATTAGTATATAACGCACCCATACACATAACGCACCCACACACACCATACACAAGAGCAAGAATTATAGTAAAATTTCATGACTAAGAAAAACATTAAAAAGCCACACGTGTATACAAAAGGGAGAAAAACAGTCTTTTAAAAAAATTCTATGTTTAGTAATACTGTGCTCACTTTGAGATTATCGAACTAACTCATAATAAAACAGAAAAACAACCCTGCCTTAAAGAAAACAAACCTAAATGGCAACCAAGTTAAATTATTCCAAAACAATGTAAAGAAAACCTTCCTTCATTTCATAATGAATGGTAACCTCTAAGATTATACATCCTTGAATCGTAACTAATTTCAGGGGCAGAAATATCTCACTTCGAGTCTTGCTCTCTTGCTTACTAGCTGTGGATGACCTTGGTCAAATTTCTTAACCTCTCTGAGTCTGTGAAATGGAAAAAATAATATGTAGCTTACAGGGCTGTGGTGAGGGTTAAATGGGGTAATGTGGCCAAAAGTCACTTTGTAAAACTACAAAGTTCTCATGTGGCAACTGATTTGATGGGAAAAGCACTCCAGCTGTACCTCCACCGCCCCAACACTGCCCTCCCCTGAAAGGGATAAACTTTCCTGCTTCTCAAAGTGAGCATATAAATTACGCTTATGGGGAAGGAATTTCCGAGTGTGGGTAGAAAACTTCTGGCAGTCAAAGGTCATGAATTCCATTCCTGTCTCACCAGAGATTTGCTCTGTGACCTTGAGAAAGTCACTCTTAAAAAGTTTCAACGTAGTTGGTATAAAAGTTACTGATTATTAATATTTATATAATACAGGTGAAGTATCCAAGCTTGTCAAAAGAAAAACACATGAAATTACAGTTCACATGGTCATTTACAGAAAATTGAAAATAAAGATGAACAATGATTAGAGATTGAAAATCTGCAGACTACTTATTTAATGAGTCACCTGAAGCTACTATCAACTGGTCATTAAGAAACAGCCCTTAATTTTAGAAATAGAATTATTAAAGTTGTGATGTACTATAATTTCAAGCAGTACATTGAACTGCAAATCCCCAGTTAAATCAAGATTGCGTTGATTAAGCTATGTCTGATTTATGGTTTAAAAGTCACTTGGTTAGACTCAAACATTGTTGCAACATGCTATATGTTGTTCTTAACTAAAACATTATATAAAATGCACAATAAAGGCAGATAATAAGGCTCTTACATGTTATTTGTACATTTATTGAATACCTATTTATAATCACACACTTACATGACTTCTCCCCAACTGCATTTTCTCCAGTTAAAAAAGAAACAAAACAAATTTTTTTATACCCTTGCAAGAGCAAAGAAACGAACTCAAACTAGCTCTTCAATATAACTCATTTAGACTCTTTCCATGTCACAGGTATCTTGCCTGACTTCGATTCATGTTACGATTATCACTGCAAATATCAACATCACTTTTTGTGGGACTTTCTTATTTATCATCTCTTGCTTTAAGAATACACTGTGTTCCAGTCAGTATTCTCAGGCCCCACAGCTCATAGTATTCCTTCTGGTGTTAATTGTTTGTTGATTTGCCTTGTTCAAAATGCCACTGTCATGGTCTTTTCCAACCTAAGTAGCTAAATATATTCAACTCTGTCAACCATTCCTCAATTCGCTTTATTTTCCTGAAGAAAAAAAATAATTCTTGCAAAAAGAAATCTTGTAGTATAGTAGAATTAAACCATGCTGCATTTATAAATATTTGCTCTAGTGTATTGATGCCTCTCTTAAAAGCTACCATTCAGGCCAGGTGTGGTGGCATGTGCATGTATTCCCCGTTGCTTGGGAGGCTGAGGCAGGAAGATCCCTTGATCCCAGAGTTCAAGGCTGCAGTGAGCTATGATCAATCGAGCCAATGTACTCCAGCCTTGAAAACCCTGTCTCTAAAACAACAACAGTAACACCAACAAACAGCCATTCAGAGTAAATAGTGGGTACAAAATAAAATACTCCTTATTGTATACCTAGTATAATACAGAAGTTAAGAACTTGGTTTTTCATATGTTAGTTTGTTTAATATGTACTCTTTAGTAAACAGGTACTGGTATACCTTGGTTTTTATATCATTGACTTTTCAAATAACTGGCACATGGAATACTATATGTGTCACCTCTGAAATGCCATTTATGTACTCGATTTTGACTTACAAACATCATTTGATGAATGCCTTTTTTGGGCTGTTGTGTTGCTGTTTTGCCAAGTAACCCCCACTCCTGCTACAGCACTGTGACTTTGCCACTTCTGGCAAAAATTTCAAAAATTATTTGGAAAATTTTATTGTTTTTTATCTTATTTTAACAAAACGAGTGGAAAAAGGGAAAATGAAAGCATCTAGTTTTGAGAAACAGTTTGTTATCTTGATATAAAATTGAGACGATAATCATTAGATGTGCTGAAAGTGATGAATCTTTATTGGAAGTGCTACATGGAGTTAAGCTGATGAATTGTGAAAACAATGAAATAGAACACACAAAATGATATACAGATACTTTTAATGACTAATAGATTGTATATAAATGCAGATTTTGGGATTTTCCTTTTGTCTGTGAGAATGAGTCTCCTTTAAAACATGTCTGGTCCAATCACTTTTATATATTTGAGTTTTGTATGCTTTCAGGAGAAAGCATACAGAATTTCATACAATTATTAGATTCCATCTTTTATTAAATTAATATTCAGTGATATTTGTATAATATAGGTATCGTAGTCTTTATAATCTATGTATCATATGTATTTGTATCATTTAATATATATTTGAATCATACAACTTATATGTCATGTGTAGTGTATTTGACATGTAATACAGCACATATGTGCTATGTGCACTATATGCTATTTTACTGTTGTACTCTATTATGAACTATATTATGATTTTTATTTCATAGATATGGAAATTGATTTTCAGCAAAGGAAAGTAATGAAATTATAGTGAATAGCCAGTTAGCTTTAGAGAGTTGAATGGTAGAAAGCCCCCTGGACTTTCCCCTTGTGTTACTCTTACCTCCCTCTGGCATTAAATGTAGTATTCCAGAGTTAGCCTTACTGGAGAATAGAGTAAAATTGGGAGTATTATACAAATAAATATGGTTTAGAGGCTGTATTATTATATTTGTTGTAGATTGTATTGACATACTATGTTTACTAGAATACGTTTACTACAAGATATACCTCAGTAAAGAAGTCAATTAAGTGTTTGCTAATATATGTAGTAAAACAAATTATGACACCTCATCCAAAAAATTATTTTAGAAGTAAACTGCTATAGGATGTTCTACAGCAGTGGTAATAGTAGACCAATAAATTCTGGCTAATATGCATTCTGCTATTGGATAAAGCTATCAAAGTTAGGGACATAATATAAGCAATAATAATGTTATTTTTATTAGAACGTGCTTCAGTTATCCATTTGACTTACACGTATTTAGCTCCTACTACGCTTCTGGACCCTTATATGAAAATGGGTAGGACAATATCCAGTATCATTAGTGAGTTGAAAATCAAGGAGTGGGGGGTAAGAATTATGTGGCAAATTATAATACAAGGTAATTTGTGATAAATGGACCAAGTGCTGTAAGTTGTTTAAAGTACCTGGGGAAAAATTTTTTCTATCTGGGAAATCGAGGTTTCAGGATTTTAGTAGATATGCGGAAAAGATTTGTTATATTAACAGTGTATATGTGTATCTTTTTACATAAACTGTATTTTTTAATATAAACAGTGTGTGTGTATATATGTGTGTGTGTGTGTGTGTATGAATATATATATATACACACACACACACACTTTTTTTTTTTTTTTTTTGAGACAGAGTGTTGCTCTGTTGCTCAGGCCGGAGTGCAGTGGCACAATCTCAGCTCACTGCAACTTCCGCCTCTCGGGTTCAAGCGATTCTCCTGTCTCAGCCTCCCGAGTAGCTGGGACTACAGTGTGGGCCACCATGCCCGGCTGAGTTTTGTACTTTTAGTAGAGATGGGGTTTCACCATGTTGGCCAGCCTGGTCTCCAACTTCTGACCTCAAGTGATCTGCCTGCCTTGCCATCCCAAACTGCTGGAGTTACAGTTGTGAGCCAACACATGTGGTCCAGTTTATATTTTTTAATAGAAAAAGCAAACCTGCTAACAGATGAATGCAAATTAAAAGCATTATTTTGGCAGCTGTGGTGATTTCCCGTTTATTTCTTTCTGTTCTCTTTTAGAGCTGATGGTTTTATGGTGTTTTGGCAAATTTTTATCATTTGCCATATCACCAGGAAGTTTTCTTTTCCAAAAATAGAGTCTAGGATGTGCTTGGCCAGTAGGGTATATGGTGTTATAATGAGTTTAGAGATGGTTTATTTGGGCAACAAAAGCAAAGAAAGTTGACTGATGAATAAAATTTTAAATGTACTTCATGTGATGCTATCTAATGAAGGTCTTCCATATTTTTGAAAAAATCTGATGTATTTTATTTTTAAATGCTAGGAATTTTAACTTTGACCAAAAAATCTTTTAAATAATGGGAATATTTAATTTGTATTAAAATATTGTTTACATATTAAGAGGAATACAGTTTTTTAAAACATGAGAACAGTGGAAGGGAAAACTTGAAAACGTAAATTTTGCAGAAGATCACAGTTGCCGTTTATCAGAAGTGTTGCTTGAAGGAATATTTAGAAAGAAGCATTGAAGTATGAGGATATTTCAAGGCTAACAGACTTTGGAATATACATTAGCTCTTCTACTTTAGATATGAATACAGGTAACTTTAGCAAACACAAAATACTTCATTGAGGAAAGAAATGAACTCAATGAGTAGATTAAAAGCATTGATAGAATATTTTTTTTTAGCACTATATTGACTATGGTGGGATTATACCAAAACTCAAGGCTGAGGCAGTTACCTTGTGTTTTATTTATAAATAACAGTAATGAAGACAGTTTAGAGTACTTGATAAGTATGGGCTGACAACAACAACAACAACAAAAATTGCTTTGTGCTTGGTGGTTTAGAGTGGTTTCAGTTTCATCTTGATGGTCCTGTATGGTGGATTGGACACATGTTACCCTTGTAAATAATGAGAACACTAACTAATCAAAAGAAGGTAAAAGTCTAAAAATTGGCAGAACTAGAACCCTAATTGCCAACACCAGTAAAATAGTTTTTTCCCGTTTTATAATTACTACTGTCTTTCTGACTTTCATTTAGTCTCGATAAGTTAAAACTTTGCAGGTTCACAATGCATAAAAGAAGTGTCACTAGTGTCTAGTTAATATGAAATGCTCAGTGAATATCAGATGAATTCTTACCTTCTTCCAAAATGCACTTTAAAAAGGTAAAGAGAATCCATCTGTAATACCAGAGAGATCAACCCATTGACCCTGGAATAGAGAGTGTGGAGTTGGAGACATCCATACTCTTTGAAGAAAATTAGGGCGTTTACCATGTGCCAAGGCTTGTGCTAGGTGTGTAAATACATACGAAGATAAAACATGGGCTTTGTCCTACAATATAGGCAGATCAAGAAAGAAGCAGGATAGATATCTAAGCCGAGAGGCAAGCCCAAGCTGGTATATTCTGGTTTAGTTTATTTCTTTTAGATCTTTAATGTGCCTAAAAGGTACCCTGGGTATTTTTAGTTTTATGCTGTAGTCTCTTTGAAGTACTTTTAATCTTACTAGAAAAACTTTTCTTATTTAAGCGTGTACTTTTGTAAGTGTTTTCTTTCAAAAACTTTTTGCACATTTGTTTTATATTAAATGTGTATAATACATTTTAAAGGCATTTC
This sequence comes from Papio anubis, assembly GCF_008728515.1. Taxonomy (NCBI): domain Eukaryota; kingdom Metazoa; phylum Chordata; class Mammalia; order Primates; family Cercopithecidae; genus Papio; species Papio anubis. The sequence goes on along the minus strand of NC_044990.1, from coordinate 52,553,270 downwards.
ATTTTATGTTTCCAACCAACACACAAGTAGGTGTTTATGATATTTACATGTGATTTAGTTTTACTTTTTTACCTCTGTGACTCTTTAAGTTTTCAAAGAAACACAACTGAAGATCGTTAGAAAATAAGCATTGTTTTGCAGAAGCTTGCTTTCATGGGCATTGTTTACAAATATATTATTCTGATATAAGTGGGTATACTTGTATGGAAACTTTAAAATTCATTTTTTTGGCGGGGGAGAGGGGGAATTGTTTCCTCTAGCCAAAAATAGCATTCCATTAGTCCATAACTTAGGTTTTTAGCACGATTATTTGTCCTTTTATATTTTTCTTCATGTTGTTAAGCGTTAGGAACACATACACACAGTTTTTTAGTCACTGCTTACAAAAATGGAAGGAGTTTATTTGAAACTCTTTTATCTTTTTTCATTCAGTGCTGCCTAAGAGAAATCCTTCTCAGCTGCTGCTGTTCTAATCAATTAAAAAATTGTTACATCGTATTCCAAGAGTGGTTATTTCATAGTGTACTCAATCACTCATTTATTAGAGGGAAATACTGTGTTTCCAGTTTTTGCTGCTTTTAAACTAATGATGTAGTAAATAACTTTATAGGTGTCTTCTGAGAGACCTAAAGAATAGATTCCTAGGGATAGGATGATCCATTCAAAATGTATCAATGTTCATAAATGTTGCCACATTGCTTTGACAAGGATATAGTAATTCACATTATTACCAGCAATGCAGGCAAATACCCTATCCCCAATCACCATCAGCAATAGTTCATGTTTCCCAGTCTGATAATTGTGTGGTGATATCTTATTGTTACTTGAATTAGTATTTGCTGATTGTTAGTGACTTTGGATATCTTTTCCAATGTTTGTAGGCAAATTAGAATTATTATAAGAATTGTCCTTTCATATTCTTTGCCCATTAAAAAAATTGGTTATTGTCCTTTTGTGGGAATTCATTTTATATTAAAGCCACTAACCATCTGCCTGACATCTCCATTGCAAGTAATTTTTTTCATAAACCAATCTTTTATCTTTTGCCTGTTCAAGAAGTATCCTTTGGTATACAACCTTTAAAATATATAAGCAGTTCCTTCTCTTTCTCTCTGGTGTCCTGTTTTAAGATTTTCTCCGTTGATAAAGTAGGCATGCAATCTTCTCACTAGATTTAATTTCCCCCCCCCCATTTTTGTCTTTAATCTATTTGGAATTTATTGTATATGGTATAAGAGAGGGGGTCTACTTTTTACTTTCAGAGCATAGAAATACCATTGTATCAGCAGCAATTTTGAGGTAATATGTTCTTTTTCCAGAGAATATAAATTTCACATTTGTCATATAATGTTTTCCTATATCCTGTAGTACCTAACTTTCTTTATAAATTTTCTTAGGTATTCTAATACATGTAACTAGCATTCATATGTGAGGAATATTTTATCCATCATCACACCTCCCCTGGGAAAAAAATATTCAAAAACCCTGTTGTGATTTTAATTGGGATTGTATTACATTATATATACTCCTGGGATAATTAACATTTTAATGTTATTTGCAATACATTGTATTATCCCAATTAAAGAATGCGGATGTTTTTCATTTGCTCATGTCTTTTTTTTATATTTCAAAAATATGCATGCTTACATAAGGTTTGATCTTATGCATAGCTGGATTTTATTTTTAAGAGTTTTTTTTGTTTGCTTGTTTTATTTTGTTTAATGGGATAATGGTCATTAGCTTTTTTTCTTTTCTTTTAATGTATTCATCTGATATTGGTTTCAAGATATTCATAACGTCTATAATGAGTTGGGAAGTTTTTCATTCTCTTCTATTTTTTGAAATACTTTGTGTAGAATTGGTACTATTTCTTCCATAAAAGTGTGGGAGAATTCACTGTAGAATTCTATATTGTTTTATATTGTTACTGATTTTTTGACTCCTTGTTCTGTCAGTTATTGGGAAAGGAGGGTTTAAGTATTGAAGTACAGTCGTGAGTTTCTCTAATTCTCTTTTTAGTGCTGTCAGTTTTTGCTTTATATATTTTGAAACCCTGTTATTAGGTGTGTGCACATTAGGATTGTTGTGTTTTCTTAGTGAATTGCTCTCTGTTCTTACCATCTCTAACTTTTATTTGGAGTGTTTTGGCAATTTAATGTAAAATAATTTTTGTATGCTTGGGTTTCTGGAACTCGCTATTTGTTTTCTATTTTTCTCATTTTGTTCTCTCATAGTTGCCCGTATCTTGCTTTATTTGGGCTTGACTATTTTTTAGTATTTTATATAATCTCCTTCATTGGCTTATTAGTTACATCTCTGTTTTATAATTTTAGTGGTGACTCTAATATACATCATTAACTTCTCATAGCCTAACTTCAGATAATACTTTACCTCTTACTGTATGATAGCAGAATCTTAGTATATTGCCATTGCCATTTTTTTTCTGTTTCGTTGTTTGTGCTATTTTCTTCATATAATTTACTTACACATGTTATAGCCTATCCATTTCCTGGCTACTGTGTTTGCTTTAAACAGTAAATTACCTTTAATAAGATTCAACATCAGACAAAAATGTGTTTTAAAATTTTTGCTCGTATTTTTGCTAGTTCCAGGGTTTTTATTTCTTTGTGTGGATATAGTAGCCACACTATATAAATTATATAGTATCATATTAATTTTACCTAAATAAATTTTTTCTTTACCTAAATACTTTTTTTTTTTTTTTTTTTTTGAGGCAGAGTCTCGCTCTGTCATCTAGGCTGGAGTGCACTGGTGTGACCTCAGCTCACTGTAACCTCTGTCTTCTGAGTTCAAACAATTCTTGTGGCTCACCCTCCTGAGTAGCTGGTATTATAGATGCCCGCCACCACACCTAGCTAATTTTTGTATTTTTAGTAGAGACAGGGTTTCACCATGTTGGCCCAGCTGGTTTTGAACTCCTGACCTCAGGTGATCTTCCCACCTTGGCTTCCAAAAATGCTGGGATTACAGGCATAAGCCACTGCACCTGACCTACCTAAATAATTTATTGCAGTGCAGTCTGCTGGGAATGACATTTCTCAGCTCTTGCTTGTGTAAAGATGTCTATATGCTTTGGTTTCTGAAGTATTTTAGGTGGATATTCAATTCTGGGTTGACAGTTTTCCCCCATTATGTTAAATATATTGCTCCAGTATCCTCTCATTTATATAATTCTGAAAAGATATCTTTTGAAATTATTTTTGTCTATATGCAATGTTTCTTTTTTTTCTTTTCTTTGGCTGCCTTCAGGATTTTTTTCTTTAACTTTGTTTTTCAGCAGTTTTACTATGAGGTATATAGGTGTGTTATCATTTATAATTATCATGCATTGGATTCTCTAGGCTGCTTTATTGTTTTTCTTAGTTTTTCATAAATTTCTATCCATTACCTTTTCAGTGTTTCTATTGCCCTCCCTCCCTTCTCTTCTCTTTTCCCTTTGGACTATGTTGACAAGCACATTAGACTACTTGGTATTGCCCCACAAGTCTTGGGTCTTCTGCACCTCTCCCCTATCTGTTCAAGTTTTAGTCTGAATAATTTGCATTGACCTGTCCTCAAGTTTACTAATTCTTCCTGCTGTCAGGTCTGTTGTAAGATCAGTGAAAGAATTCTTCATTTTTCATAGAAAGTTATTTGCCTAGCATTTTTTATGAATTAAAAAAATTTGTACCCGTTTGCTTAATTTCTCTGTTCATGCATGTTGTCTACCCTTTTCTCTAGATTCTTTTACATTTTAATTATAATTATTTTGCAACTCTCAATTTGTTAGTTTCAGGATCTCTGCTATCTGAGGGTCTGCTTATGTTGACAGCTTTATCTGTTGACAGTGGGTAGTTTCTTGCTTTGTTTTTCTGTCTTGTATTTTTTTTTTTTTTTTTTGAGATAGAGTCTCGCTCTGTCACCCAGGCTGGAGTATAGTGGTATGATCTTGGCTCACTGCAGCCTCTGCCTCCCAGGTTGAAGCGATTCTCTGCCTTAGCCTCCCAGGTATCTGGGGTTACAGACACATGCCACCACTCCTGGATAATTTTTGTATTTTTAGTAGAAACGGGGTTTTGCCATGTTGGCCAGGCTGGTCTTGAACTCTTGGCCTTAAGTGATCTGCCTGCCCCAGCCTCCCAAGTTACTGGGATTACAGACGTGAGCCATTGTGCCCTGCCCTTGTAATTTTTGATTGACTTCCCACCATTATATATAAGAGAACAGTAGATACTGAGATAAATAATTATTATGGTAAGAAGTTGATGTATTATTATTGTCTTTCTTTAATTTGTTTCTTTTTCTCCTTTAGTTTTCTCTTCACATGTTTGGTCTCCTGGATCTTTAAATTACTGCATCTTTTCTTTCATTATTTTTTCTCTTTGTAGTTTTACTTTGTTCTTGGGAAGAGGTGTGTGTTTGTGTGTGCACATGAGCATGTGCAGCTCCCTATCTTAATAGACTTGCACCTTCTTACAATTAAGATGTTGGAAAGGTTGATTTGTAAATTGGGTTTTGGGGGGTGATAATATATTGAAGGGACTCGTTTATTTCCATTTTCGTATCAGTTTTGAAACTTTTTGACCATAATTTAATAAATGTAATGTGAGAGTGCATTTCTCTTTCATTGCCTCGACCTACCAGCCTTCACAAGTGAGTCAACCACTTTGTCCTTCATTCTCTTATCTACCAGGAAATAGATGAGCATAATGTATGGAAAGTCACACCATTCAGAGGAAACCAACTTTTCCTTTACAACATAACTAATAAAGCACTTAAAAAGGTCTTTGTCTTTTGATCGTTAAGAATTTCATTTAACAATATAACAAACTTGGTAAAGTTCATTAAACATTGTGAGACATGGCTTGTTTTAAAAACTTTTATTTAAAGAAGGCTGACTGAATCATAGACATTTAAAGTATTTTTTAATGTCTCTTTTATTATGAGAAATGTTAAACATATACAAAAGTAGTGAGAATAGTACAAGAAACCCTCATGCACCCAGACTAACCTTAACAAATCTCAGCATTTTGCCATCTTGTTTCATAAATCTCTGGCCTCACTCCCCCTGAGCAACTAATTTCAGACATATAATTTTAACTATAAAACTTTAGTATATTTGTCTAGCAGATAAGGACTTCAAAAAACACACACATACATGCACATACAAAAACTGACAATGTGTAATGACACCTAGTGTAATTACCATGGCATATCTATCAAGGCCAGGAAACCAACATTGGCAGGTTATTGTTGTTTGGACTTCACTGGCTTTTCCATTAATGTCTACTTTCTCTTTTAGGTTACGAACAAGGTACCATATTGCTTTGAGTTGTTATACCTGTTTTCTGTTTTGTGTCAGTTTCTTAGTCTCTCTTTTTATTTCCTGACCTTAAGAGTTTTAAGGAGTATTGGTCAGGAATTTTATAGGATGTCCTTCAGTTTTGGTTCATCTGATGCTTTTCTCACGATTAAACTGGCTTATGGGGTCTTGGAAAACAATATCACAGAGGTGAAGTACGCTTCTCAGTGTATCGTATCAGGGGTATCATTGTTTCATATCACGATGTCCACAAGATACCACTGATGGTCTTAACCTTAATTACTTAGTTAAATTGGTATTTGCCAAGCTTCTTTACTGTATTTTTTTCCCCTTTCCATACTCTATTCTGTGGAAGTGAGTCACTAAGTCTTGCCTACTCTTAAGAAATAACTGCGTATCATATTTAGAATTCTATAGATTACTTTCTTCTCCATTTATTTTAAATGTATATTGGCATGGATACATGCATATTTATTTTACATGTGGAGTCATAAGCTAATACTGCATTAGTCTCTTACTTAGATTTTTCTGGCTTTGACCAAAGACCGCTTTCAGATTTGCTCTTGTGGCCCAGTGACATCCCCCTGTCCTTTGTTTTTGAGTACTTTGTTAACTTTCTGGTATTACAGGATTCTCCAGGCTCATCTCATATTTTCGCTGCCACAGCTACCAAATCAGCCAATCTTCCAAGGGTCTCTCATTTCATTGTAGAATGATATCCAGAAAGCACGATCTGGGTGCTGAGTGTTCTGTTTGCTACCAGGGGAGGTGCTGTTCTAATTGTGAATCAAGTTGATCAGAATCAGTCTTTCTTTAAATAAACTGATAAATAGAGGAATACTAATAATTCTATTTGAAATGATTACCTTATTTTGGCTAATTGATTGGAATTTTCATAACTTATCATGTTGCAATAAGAGTAGAGAAAATAGATTTTTTACCAAATCTTGCAGCAAGGTGATTGACATTTTTCTTACATTCACTCTTGGCTAAGTTTTCATTATCTTGGTTCCCTGGTATAGTGGGACATTAGGGATGTTTTATTTGAAGAGTTTGAGTCTATGGATGCATTATATTGCCAGCATTATTTTATAATCTGCTAGATAATACTATATTAATAGTAGTTAATTGGTCTCTTCAGTTAATAGTGTAAACCTTGAATAGAACAATTATTTCAGGCCTAATTATAGTTTATGGAAGTTTTGAAATTTCTATCCTAGTTTCCGACCCTAATTTGAAGATCATAGTCGTCTTTGATCTTTGTAAGGTTAAAATATTTTCTGAAAAGTTCTGCTATGACATGTTAAACTGTGTGTAGGAAACAATCGTAGCCATAGGAATCAACTTATTCTCACTGAATGTTCATGATGTGCAAGAGATTGTTTCGAATGAAAGCCTGAAATCTTGAGAGGTAAGGCTTTAAACACTTAAATTTCCTATATGGATAAAGTCTTAGTAGTTTGGCTTCTACCATTCATGTAAAACTACACATGCTGTAAAACGTTCATGGCCATGTATAAAGGATTTAAAGAAATTGAAACTTCACTTAAAGCAGGTTCCTGCTTGATGTGAATAAGAGTGTTGCTTTGTGAGGAAGAAAATATATCTCTGGCCTTTTTTTCCCTAGGAGCAAAGAAATGGTCTCCAGTGATCTGTCACTGGGCATTGTGTTAAGTAATCCTTAGTAATTTCTCAGTAAAAAAATGCTGGTGAAGCTTTCTGGCTATGCCTCAGTGGTTCTTTTTCAGTGAGGACATTATCAGAGAAGGGAAGAAATTAAGTTTTCCTGTTTCCACTTTTCTTCATTTTTGGCTTTATCTATAAGTTTATTTCATGTGGGTCTAAGGTAAGAAAACTGAGCACATATTTACTGTATGGCAACGATAGTGTGTGGAATGGTAAATCTCAGTAAGATATGCCCACATCTGAATCCTGGGAATATGTGAATATTGCCATGTTTGGAAGGTGGTTTTTGCGCGTGTAATTATGTTAAAGATGTGAGATGAGAACATCCTGGATTTCTTGGGTAAGATCTAAATTCAATGATAAGTGTCCTTACAAGCATCAGAGGAGGAGAAGGCAATATGAAGACAAGAGGCAAGGATTGGAAGGATGTGGCTACAAGCCAAGGAATACCAACTAGTGCTAGCAGCCACCAGAGGTTGCAAGAGGCAAGGAAAAGATTCTTTTTTTTTTTGGTCAGAGTTTCACTCTGTCGCCCAGGCTGGAGTACAGTGGTGTAATTCTTGGCTCACTGCAACCTCTGCCCCCTGGGTTCAAGTGATTCCGCTTTGTCAGCCTTCTGAGTAGCTGGAATTATAGGTACCTGCCATCACGCCTGGCTAATTTTTGTATTTTTAGTAGAGGTGGGGTTTCACCATGTTGGCCAGCTTGGTCTCAAACTCTTGACTTCAGGTGAATCACCTGCCTCAGCTTCCCAAAGTGCTTGGATTACAAGTGTTAACCACCACGCCCGGTGGAAAAGATTCTTTTCTAGAGCCTTTGAAGGAGTTGTGGCCTTGCTTTTCCCTTTCTCTACAACTGCGAGAGAATAATTTCTGTTGTCACCAGGTTTGTGGAAAATTGTTAGGGCAGCCACAGGAAATTAATCAGTCCACTATGGGCAATGTATTATGCTAAATGCTAGTGGTTATAAGGTCTTTGCTACCAGAAATTCAGAAATTTTTGAAAAGTAAACAAAAATATAATACAATGTTACAAGTTCTGTAAAAAATAATTGTAGGCCGGGCGCGGTGGCTCAAGCCTGTAATCCCAGCACTTTGGGAGGCCGAGGCGGGTGGATCACAAGGTCAGGAAATCGAGACTATCCCTGGCTAACATGGTGAAACCCCGTCTCTACTAAAAATACAAAAAAAAAAAAACTAGCCGGGCGCGGTAGCGGGCGCCTGTAGTCCCAGCTACTCGGGAGGCTGAGGCGGGAGAATGGCGTGAACCCGGGGGGCGGAGCTTGCAGTGAGCCGAGATCTGGCCACTGCGCTCCAGCCTGGGAGACACAGCGAGACTCCGTCTCAAAAAAAAAAAAAAAAAAAAAAAAAAAAAAAAAAAAAAAAAAATTGTATAGAAAGTTCTGAAAGCTTTGAAGGGGATAACTAACTTGGAAGATTTAGAACAGTGGTCCCCAGCCCTTTTAGGACACCAGGGCTTGTTTCATGGAAGGCAATTTTCCCACAGACTGGGAGAGAATGGGAATGGTTTCTATTCAGATCATCAGGCATTAGATTCTCATAAGGAACATGCAACCTAGATCCCTCGCATGCACAGTTCACAGTAGGGTTTGTGCTTCTGAGAATCTCACGCTGCTGCTGATCTGTCAGGAGGCAGAGCGTGGCCCACTGCTCACCTTCTGCTGTGTGGCCTAGCTTCTAACAGGCCATAGACCAGGTACGGGTCCATGGCCCCGGGTATTGGGGCCCCATGATTTAGAGGATTCATTGAGAAAGAAGCATTTTGTCTGGGTTTGAATGATGAGTAAGACTATTCCAGGCAAAAAGGGAGTGGAGGATTAGAGGCAGGGGGACATGTGTATGAAATAGCACATTATGCTCCTTTAAATACCATCTGTGAGATGAGCACCCAACTAAAACTCCAGTATTTTCAAGTATTGAGAGTAGAGCAATTTCTTGAACCCACATTGACAGCTTGATGCTGCCATATCTCAAATTTTAATAGTATGTCTCTGCCCTAAATATTATTAAAGATATTTTAAACAATCACCTTTCATTCATACTTCATCCCTTAATTTTCTGACTCAATCTATTTGGCAGCTTAGAGTGTAGTATGATGTCAGTGACCCACATATAAGACCTTAATTATAGGCATACCTCAGAGATACTGTGGGTTTGGTTCCAGACCACTGCAATAAAGCAAATATCTCAATAAAGCAAGTCACTAGAATTTTTTCATTTTCCCAAAGCATAAAAGTTATGTTTACATTGTAATGACCTATGAAGCATGCAATAGCATTGTGATTAAAAAAAAAAAATCTACATGCCTTAAATTAAAAATACTTTATTGCTTAAAAATGCTAACATTCTTTTGAACTTTAAATGAGTCATAATCTTTTTGCTGGTGGAGAGTCTTGCTTGGATGTTGATGGCTGCTGACTGATCAGGGTGGTGGTTCTGAAGGTTGGGGTAGCCATGGCAGTTCATTGATTTTCACAGCATCTTCACCAGGAGTAGATTCCAACTCAAGAAACGACTTACTTTGTTTATCTATAATAAGCAACTCCTCATCTGTGAAGGTTTCATCGTGAGATTGCAGCAATTAAGTCACATTTTCAGGCTCTACTTCTAATTCTGTTTCTCTTGCTATTTCCACCACATCTTCAGTTACTTACTCCACTGAACTCTTGAACTTCTCCAAGTCATCCGTGAGGGTTGGAATCAGCTTCTTCTAAACTCCTTCTGATGTTGATATTTTGACTTCCTTGCATAAATCACAAATATTCTTAGGACATCTAGAATGATGAATCAGTTCCAGAAAGTTTTCAATTTACTTTGCACAGATCCATCAGAGGAGTCACTATCTATGGCAAGTATATCTTTACATAATGTATTTTTTAAATAATAAGACTTGAAAGTTGAGCTAACTGCTTGATCCTTGGGCTGCAGGAAGGATGTTGTGTTAGCAGGCATGAAAACAGCTTTAATCCAGTTCTACATATGTCTGTGTCAGAGCTCTTGGGTGATTAGGTGCATTGTCAATGAGCAGTAATATTTTTAAAGGAATCTTTTCTGAGCAGTACGTCTCAATGGTAAGTGTGAAGTATTTAGTAAACCATACTGTAAGTAGATGTGCCATTATCCAGGCTTTGTTGTTCCATTTATAAAGGACAGGCAGGGTAGATTTAGCATAATTCTTAAGGGGCCTAGGATTTTCAGAATGGTAAGTGAGCATTGGCTTCAACTTAAAGTCACCGGATACATTATTTCCTAACGGAGAGTCAGCCTGTGCTTTGAGATTATAAAGCCAGTCATTGACTTCTCCTCTCTAAGTGTGAAAGTCCTTGATGGCCTCTTCTTGCAATAGGTTGCTCTTTTGTATACATTGAAAATCTGTTTTTTTGTTTGTTTTTGTTTTTTAGTGTATTCACCTTCATCAGTGATCTTAGCTAGATCTTCTGGATAACTTGCTGCAGCTTCTCCATCAGCATTTGCTGCCTCACCTTCCACTTTTATGTTATGGAGATGGCTTCTTTTCTTTTTTTTTTTTTTTTTTTTTTTTTTTTTTTTTTTTTTACATAAGAAAGTGGCAGTCTTTTATTGCAAATATGCATACACTCTTGGACGAGGTTCTCTGGTCCTCAGGTGTGGGGGGCCAGGGAAGTCGCGCCGGCGCTCTCGGGTGATGTTCTCCGGTCCACAAATGCGGGGGCCGAAGAAGTCACGCTGGCTCCTGCCAGTGGCAGACTTTTATGCATTGGTACTGGAAGGGAGAGGGCAGTGGGCAGGATAAGGGCGTGATAGGGGCGTCTCCATAGAACCAGTCTCAACGGCCGCCTGAAGGCACTTTAGACCGTAACATTTTAATTAGATCGCTCTAATTTCTGACAGAGGCTCGGAAAGTGGTCAGAAATTATCTATGTCCAAGGCTTTTGGGACTTGCGCTCTCGCCCAGACCTGTGCGCCCGCTGTTAAATGGCCCAGGTCTCGTTAGCCTAAACCCCTAAACCCGGCCCTTGGCCCCCACCTCAGCAACTGAGGAGGAATCCACCTCCATTTCAGATGGGGCCGACGGCAGGCGACCTCCCTCCCGACTTTCCAACCCCCCTTCCTATGGACTTCCTACCACCCCTCCCGACGCTCCTCCTTCAGCCACTCCTCTCACCCCTCCCTATGGAGCTCCCACTGCCCCGCCCGACACTCCTCCCTCAGCCACTCCTCTTACTCTCCCATTTCCATCCACACTCGCTCCAAGACCGCGGTAGCGGCCCCCATTAGTCAGCCCTCTATCAGTCAGCCTGCCTCAACCCCCTCTACCAGTCAGCCTGTCTTAACCTACCCTACTGCTCAGTCTGTTCCAACTTCCCCTGCTAGTTTGTTGCCCCCTCCCCCACCCCAAGAAGTTGCTGGAGCCAAAGGCGTGGTTAGAGTCCACGTCCCCTTTTCCTTGGCTGACCTTTCCAAAACTGAAGAACGACTTGGCGACTTCTCAGCCAACCCCACCTAATATTCCAAAGAGTTTCGATACCTAGGCCAGAGCATATAACCTTACCTGGCATGACTTACATGTCATTCTTACTTCCACTCTTAACCCAGAGGAAAGAGTGCATTCTCGCAGCCACCAGGCAACATGCAAATCAATGGCATTTAATCGACGCCACCGTCCTGTTAGGAGAGATGGCTGTCCCGTCCATAGAACCAGATTGAGATTACCAACCACAGCAGCCTGGCCGCCGTAGGAAGGACATTATGGTTCAATGTCTCTTGGCCGGTATGCAGGCAGCCTCTAACAAAGTGGTCAATTTTGATAAACTAAAGGAAATCATCCAGCACCCAGATGAGAACCCGGCTTCCTTCCTAAATCGCCTTACAGAGGCACTAGCCCAATTTACTCGGCTAGACCCCACCTCCCCAGCCGGAGCAGCTGTCCTAGCCTCCTATTTTATCTCCCAGTCAGCCTCAGATATTCGAAAAAAGCTAAAAAAGGTTGAAGATGGGCCTCAAACCCCCATACAGGACTTAGTAAAATTGGCCTTTAAAGTTTTTAACTCCAGAGAAGCAGCAGCTGAGGCCGCAGAGCTAGACAAGGAAAAAAGAAGGGCTGTGCTTCAGGCGCAAGCTCTAGTGGCTGCCCTCCAACCAGCGTTGCCCACTCTGCCGGCAGGGAAGACACAGGGCAAGTCTCCCAGGGGCTCCTGCTATAAATGCGGAGACCCAGGCTTCTTTTCTTAAACCTCATGAACCAAACTCTGCTGGCTTCCAGTGCAACTTTCTCACCTCCCTTGGTCTTCGCAAAATTAAAGAGAGTTGGGAGCTTGACCTGGATTAGGCTTTGGCTTAAGGAAATGTGTGGCTGGTTTGAGCTTCTATCCAGACCACTCAAACTTTCTCCGTCATCAGCATTACAGCTGTTTGGTTTTCTTATTCATGTTTTTGATGGAGTAACACTTTCAGTTTTCTTCTGGAACTTTTCCTTGGCATTCACAACTTGGCTCTTTGGCACAAGAGGCCTGGCTTTTGGTCTGTCTCTGCTTTCATCCTGCCTCCTTCATTAAGCTTACTCATTTCTAGCTTTGATTTAAAGTAAGAGACAGGTGATGCTTCCTTGGACTTGAACACTTAGAGGTCTTTGAGGGTTAATTGGCCCGATTTTAGTGTTATTAAGTCTCAGGGGAGAGATGAAGGAATTGCCAGTTGGTGGAGCAGTAAGAACACACACAACATCTATTTATGAAGTTCACTGTCTTAGAAGGTTAGGGATTGTGTTGCCCCAAAGCCAGTCCCAATAGTAACGTCAAAGATCACAGGTCACCATAACAGATACAATAATAGAAAAGTCTGAAATATTGCAAGAATTACCAAAACGTGACTCATGCTGTTGGAAAAATGGCACTAATGACATGCTCGAGTCAACATTGCCTAAAACTTTTAATTTGTAAAAAAACAAATCAAACCACACACACACACACACACACACACACACACACAGAGTATCTGCAAAGTGCAGTAAAATGGAGTGTAACAAAATAAGGCATACCTGTATAGAGAACTTTTTATACTCTGACAGGGTCAGTAAACTTTTGCGTAAGGGCCAGACAGTAATATTTCAGGCTTTTCTAGCCACATAAGGTCACTGTCATGCCTACATATCATACACACACACACACACACATTTCACACACACACACATTTATTTAACAGCCCTTTAAAAATGTAAAAACTATTCTTTGGGAGCATGCCTTTCAAAAACAGGCCATGGCTGTGTTTCGTCCATAGGTCGTAGTCCACTGACCCCTGTTCTGTGGTAATAAGTTAGATGTTCCTTTTTTCTTTTTGCAGAAGAGTCACGTGTTTCTGCTATAAAGAACAGATATTAAGTATGAATAACTTAAAATATGAGCCAAAATATGATTGGTTGAAACTTATGGCTTTCTAGCCTTAAACAAATACTGAACAAATTTAGAAATAGCCAAAAAATGATCTAGTTTTCTTTGATATATTTGCCTTTTTTATAAGTGGAACTTTTAAAAACACATCTTTTACAGGTCTAAAGATAAAGAGGAAACACATCATCTTGAGGATTTCTGTAACTTCTTTAAAATAATACATTTCTGGTTTAATAACTCATAGTACTTTTCAAAGACCTTTTCCCCCCATTGGCACTAATGTTTTTCAATGCGAGATGTTCTATTGAATTTTTAAAGACACTTAAACAAAAATGTGTTCTTTAGGGTGAATGATTAATTGGGCTTTTCAGATTATCTTGTGAAAGAGTTTTGTTATTAGGTTGTCTTCTGATTTTTCAATCACAGCTCGTGAAACATCCTCAAATGCTTGTAGCTTTAGAATTTTTTGGCAGGTTACATTAGAATTACTTTAAATTCTCTTAAGGTAAATTGATTATAGATATTTTAAAGATTTATTTAATTTTTTAAAAAAGAAGCCTCTTGTAAGGTGATTTATTTTTGATTTCAACAAAAGACACAAATTAAGTATTATAAGAACTTTATTGGTACCTTAAATAACAAGAATATTAAGAATATTTGAAAAGTTGTCTTATGATTCAGATTTTCTTTCAGGCTACAGTACAGTACCATCTGTTCTGTTTTGCCTTCACTGAGTACATCAAGTTCAAGTGAATCAATAAAATTTGCTAATGTAAAAGGTTAATTTTTGATATAACTTATTCTTATTTATTTATTTATTTTTTTGAGACATAGTCTTGCTCTGTCGCCCAGGCTGGAGTCCAATGGTGCGATCTTGGCTCACTGCAACCCCTGCCCCCTGGGTTCAAGCAGTTCTCCTGCCTCAGCCTCCTGAGTAGTTAGGATTAAAGGCACCCACCACCATGCCTGGCTAAGTTTTGTATTTTTAGTGGAGACGGGGTTTCGCCATGTTGGTCAGGCAGGTCTCCTACTCCTGACCTCAGGTGATATGCCCGCCTCAGCCTCCCGGTGTAACTTATATTATTGAAGTCAATTTCAAATACACAATTAGAATACATCACATCTTCTTGGGCTTCATGTAGTACTCATATCCTATCTGCAGATTACAAACCCTTGAGTTCTTACCTTTAGCATTGTTCTTATTTTTGCTGTGTCTCTCACCTCTGTGCCCTCGTTTGATAACAGGGTCCCAAGTAAATTTAACTCAACCAAGACCAACCAGCTGTGATATGATTGGTGAAGTTGGCAAAAAATAATTTAGAATCTAGTTATTTCCAGGGCCTGTTTAGTTGCTTTCCCCTCTGAGCACTACATTACCTGTAAAGTAGGAAAAATGCATGTTTTGCATTTGTTGGGAGGGTTACAGAACAACTCTGTAGAAAGCATCATTTCAGTGTTTGGTATAAAGAAAGGCCAGCAAGAGAGTAGCTGATATTGTTATTAGACACTGTTCCTACTCACCAATCTAGAGGAAGAGACAGAATACATTGGGTTACTATTTATTATTACGATCTATCGTTAGAACTGTAATTCTTGTAGCAGAGGGAGAGTCATGATAAATCCATGCCAGAGGTTCTAAGAATGATCTGTTGAGGACTGCCCTATAAGCCACACCTTGATGGGTGGGTTGCATTTGAATGGGTGGAGAAAGAGGATGGGGCTGTCCAACATAGGAAGCGACTTGAGCTCTGGGCGAGGCAGGAATTGTTGGGTGTGTAGAGGGCAGACGTCCACTCTGGCCAATTTAGCATTCAGAAATGCTTTCTTGGGAAATAGACAGTGCTTTCAAAGACTTAAGCCTACAGAGAAACATGTGACATTTCACTTTAGAAAATCTAAATTTCCAAATTTTCTTGAAAAAATTGAAAATCTTCTAACCATTGGCTAAAGTTTACTATCCTCTCTTAGTCCCACATCATTTCAATATTATAGTCTTTCCTGTTTTTTTCCCCCAAAAGTTTTAGCTATGATTGTCACTTCATTTTTCCATTTTACTTTCCTAATTATTTTGTTTCTCTAGAAATGTGATATATAACTTCCAGTTTATTAAAAGCTTCTATGTTTCTTTTTAGTAAAAATGGATAAGTTTTCATAATTTCACTTCGGTAGATACTTGATAGTAGTTGCTGTTGTGAATGTCCCCTTTGCTCTTTATATTTCTTAAGTGATCATTGTTGGTGTGTTCTTGTAGGAAATTTCCATTGACTTGAACTAACTTTTTGTGTTGAAGAACTGTCTTGTAATTTTTATTTTACTAAGAATTACAGTCAAGAATAGTTTTACAATTTTATCAAATGCTTTTGAACATCTTACGATTTTCTTCTTTGAAATATTGATGCTTTGACATCGTGGTATGTTGCTTTTAACTAATAAATTAAAAGTGTTTTGGAGTACCTCTTACATCATTGAAATGATCTGTTCTTTTAAAAATTATTACAAAATATATTATCTATTCTTCAGTGTTGGAAAACTTTATGTATCTGTTAACTTTTAAAAATAATCAATTACTTACTCCCCCCAGTGCTCCCTGCACTCCAGCAAAGCTGTTTTGCAGTGATTGATCCAGTCAGGTCTCTTATTTAGGGGGAAAAAAAGATTGACATTAACATTTACGTTCAATAATTTTCTAGCTACTTTTAAATTTAGTAGCAGAAATTTAAAGATAATATATGTTAAAAAATTTCCATGTGGTAGTTAAAAGTGATTCTTAATTTCATATTTATATTTTTATATCTTCAAAAATAAACTAGTTTATGATTTGTCTGTTTTATCAATTATTTTTTTCAAATATTCATGTTTATTACATTTTTTGTTTTTTGATTGCATTTTCTGTTTCTTTTTTTGAAGTGTTTGGATTTTATACTTAGTTGTTAATTTCTAGTTAGAAAATCTAACATGCCATTTCTGTGTTTTGGATTTTATTGAAAACTCTTTGTCATAAAATGATTAATTTAGATAAATTTCCACATATCCTTGACCCTTGAACAATATGGATTTGAACTGTAGAGGTCCACTTATACGTGAATTGTCTTCTACCTATGCTACCCTTGAGACAAGACAAATTCTTCCTTTTCCTCTTCTTCCTCCTCCCCCTCCTCCTTAGGCTACTCAGTTTTAAGGCAATGAAGATGAAGATCTTTATGATGATTCACTTCCACTTAATCAATAGTAAATATGTTTTTTTCTTATGATTTTTTTGAATAACATTTTCTTTTCTCTAGTTTATTATAAGAATATAGTGTATAATACACATAACATATGTATAGCAGTGGTGTTAATCAAGTGTTTATGTTATCAATAAGGCTTAGGTCAATAGCCGGCTACTAGTATTTAAGGTTTTGGTGAGTCAAAAGTTATGCATAGGTTTGTGACTGCACGGTAGGTTAGTGCCCCAACTCCCATGACCCTCACCTCCCACATTCAAAGGTCAACTGTATGTTTGAAAATATAGGGTATTTACTCTTCATATAAAATTTGATATAAATGTGTTAACTTCTGTCTCTTGCTCTTAAAGAGTTCCACTTAGATTCTTGAAGAAAAATAATATGTCAATGAATATATTTAGAGTTTTTGAAAGAGTTGTACAGAAATTGGAGTGAGAATGAAGTGGTCATCTGAATTGCTAATAGTATTGAAAAAGTTTATCCATCAGGTATAACTCCCAATGCAATCCCTCCCCCCCTCCCCCCTCCCCGTGATAGGCCCCAGTGTGTGATGTTCCCTTTCCCGAGTAAATGACGAGTTGATGGGTGCTGACGAGTTGATGGGTGCAGCACACCAACATGGCACAAGTATACATATGTAACAAACCTGCATGTTATGCACATGTACCCTAGAACTTAAAGTATAATAATAATTTAAAAAAAAAAAAAAAAGAAAAAGTTTATCCAAAGAGACTCTACGTAAACCAGAATGATATATGGTTTATTTAGACAAATTACCATTATTATTATTATTGCTATTGCAGATAACATATTCATATACTCAAAGAGGTAAGGGACATGTGTTAAAAGAAATTTGAAAGAGCCTTTTAATGATTTCTATTGTGAGTTAAGCATTTATAATACATTCACTTCCTTGTGTGGAAGATGAATAATGCCACAGTGAAGAAGTAAAGTAGTAAAAATAATGTGACTTAATAGCACATTGAAAACTTAGCCAGTATTTTCATGGAATGGAAATTAAAGGACCATATGTATAGTATATAAGACTAATCTTTGTTAATAAGACAAATTGTCTGATGTCGTACCTCATGACTAAATATTTTTGCTTTCACAGTTGCTTAAAACTTTGTAAACATCAATTGTCTTGACCACTTGTTGGCACCAGAATCTAAAGGTCATGTTCCACTTTGTATTTCTTATCTTTGCTCTTCATCGATTCCTGCTCTGACCCAGTTGAGGTACACGTTCTTTTCCAGGATAGGGCAACCCTTAATGGTTTGTCTTGGCTTTCCCTGATTTCTGCTTTCTGATATGTGGTTTATTTCTCTGCCTTTTATTTCAAGGATAGAGCCACCCTTAATGGTATGTCTTGGCTTTCCCTGATTTTTAGTTTCTGATATGTAGTTTATTTCTCTGCCTTTTATTCTTTATATTGGTTCACATACATGCGCGTGCGCACAAATACATACACAGTGAGAGAGACCTCAGATTTAAGTAAGTCCAACATACAATGATCTAAGAAAGTGAAGAGTTAACTTTCCTTTTTATTTTTATTTCTCTAGAGATATTATTACCTTGAAATTCAACCTATTTATTTTAACTTAGTGACATTGCTGTTTCAAATTTTGGTTGGAGAGTTTGGAGAAGAATTGATTGCATAGGGACCCTCCCCTAGAATAGTTAGAAACCAAACTAGGAATACATGTGTATCTCCTAAAGGCATCTGCTATGGTCTGTTGATGTCCCACCAAAATGTATTTTGAAACTTAATCTCCAATGCAGTAGTATTAAGAAGTGGGGCCTTTGGGAGCTTATTAGGTTATGGGCGCTCTACCCTTATGAATGGGATTAGTGCCCTTATAAAAGAGTTCAAGGGAGTACCCTAGCCCCACACATCCCTTCCACCATGTGAAGGCAAGTGCCATCTGTGAGGAATGGGCCTTCCTCAGACACCAGATCTGCTGGTGCCTTGATCTTGGACTTCTGAGCTTCCAGAACTATGATAAATAAATTTCTATTGTTTATAAATTACCCAGTCTGAGGTGTTTTGTCATAGCAGCATCTATAATATAAGACAGCATCTTTAGTTTTTTTTTCCTTTGAGCTCTTTTGCATTGGACCTGACTTTCTTGCCAAGATTTTACGATCATAATATAGAGGAAGCATCAGAAAGTCTTTCATGAATTGTTTGGCTTGGCTGTGGGAAGATAGATTTGAGTTACTACACACCTTACTGTCTTGGCATATAGAGTAAAATACCTAACAATAGTTGTGTTGGAGCAGGTGTCTAATGATCATCTGTTTAGCGCAGTGCAGTCATGTGTTTTCTAGGCAGTTACATTTTGTTGAATATTATTTATTCATGGTCTTGGTAACTCAGTGAAAATGCAGAATTCCTGTGAATACAGTTGTTTTAAGTATGCCCTGATTTTTATCTCCAGAAAAATAGCATTATTGCTTAGCAATGCGATGAATATTTTGAAAACTTTTTAAGAAAATATATACCTTGAAGTATAGTGTTGAGTAAAAGAAGTGGGAATTCAGTTATAAAGTGCCCCAAATTGGTCTGAGTTTTATTATGGTAGAAACTATTAATTTCTTCTTGTAGTGAAGTATATTAATCACAATTTCACCAATATTTAAAGTAATAAGTGATGTTTTTTAGATAATTAAATGATATTTTAATTAAATATTTGACACTACTTTTAGTGTCTAAGATATCCAGTTAAAAAATTGGTACAGACAGCTGCTGAATTACCTGTGTTATCAAAATGATCTCAAATACCAATTTGGATGGGTACCTGTTTAAGGCTTTCCAGGCATTTCCTATCTATAGGTAAAATATACATGGAACCTTTAATAGGTAGTAGCCATCAAATATGATTATGAAATATAATTGACTGTGAGTGTCTTGAGGACAGTGACAGTGCTTTATAAATAGGCTTGAATTTCCACTTACTGTGGTATAAGCTATATAGGAGAAGGGCTCAATTAAGTTGGTGAAATTCAATTACACCATTTCTTTTTAAAGCTGACAAGAAATTGCCATCTCACTGCTACCTTAATTTCATTACAACGAGAGGTGACACTAGGAATATCAGTGGCCGTGCTGAAGTCTCTCCCCCGATACTCTCACGGTGTGAAAGACATCTTTTTCCACTCACTTTACAAAAGCCGTTTTCTTCTTCTCCTTTGGAGACAATTAGGCATAGTACATATTATTTTTTTCCTTTTATTTTTAGTGCTTGAGTGTTCAATTATTTGAACAAGCACTTTATCCTTTCATGGGAAAGGTCCTCCATCAGATGTTCTGCTTAGGTTAACTCATCCAGGTTGGAAGCCAAGTAGTGCTATTTCTCCCACTTGTTCAGTGAATCCAAGAATTCAGCCTATGCATTCCATTACCTATGAATTTACACTTTTAATGAAGATCTTTTCCCCTCTTCTCTACCCGTCTATCCCCTGCTTACCTTTTCAGGATTATTACTATTATTGTTGTTTGCTTTTTGGAAAAACCTACGGTAATGTCAAATTATTCTGTGTATGATGCTTTTAATTATACTGTTTTAAAATACAATAGTTATTTTTCTTTGATTTCCATTTTCCTTCATTATACAGATTAATATTTTTTAAAAATGTATTTAAAGAGATAGTCTACAATCAAGTTAGGGATATTTAGAGACAAAACTCAGTCTGTTTTGAAGATATAAGACTCATATATTTGTGTTGCTAGAAAATATTGCTATTTTAAGAATTCTGAAATTGCTAAGTCAGTATTTCCTTTGACAGTGTGTCTCCAAATCTTTCTTATAGACCATATCTGTATAATTGTTTCCAACTTAAGAGGTTTATAAATAGTCATCCAATAACCCTTGTTTTATTTAGTAAAGGAACAGATCTTTCTTACCAGCTGTGAAACAGTCATTGACTTCTGCTGTACTTGGCCCTGGGGATGTACTGAATGTAATGGTGACCCAACTCCCTGTGGACTCTGCGGCTTATGATCTTAAAAAAGAGATGCCAACAAATAATTTTTGAAGTTAATATAGGTGGGTAAAAAGCTGTAGAGGAAAAGTGTACAGGTGCACTTATAAAAGGGGGGGGAACCTAACCCAATTTTGGTAATGCTTACTAGTGTAAGTTTCAAGTATGAGAGACTGTGCCCTCCATATTTTATCTCCTGGTCACCACTCTTTTTGGTTTGCTCTTGTGATTCTCTTTTCCCCTGCTGTTCTATTGCTTCTTAAAATAAATCTAATGAATGTAGAAGTTGTAAGATTTAATTTGGAGCACTAGACATATTTATGAAGTCATATACTAGGAAAAAGTTTTCTTGATAGAACATTATTGACTCAGGAAATTGTATACTATCTCAAGAGATATTATATTTTCAGCCTGTTACATTGGGCAAATAGGGGTACCATTAACAGAAAATAAGAAAGCAGAGAGAAATGTGAGGGAGCAGGAGAAAAATACAGTGAACAGGCACATCTGAATTGATCGATAAAGTGGGTCCAGGTTATTCAAAACTTTGGTTTTTGACTGAAACTCTTGTGTTTTGAAGAACAATCTTTAATGATTCATAGAACATGCAAGTTAAGAAGTTTTGGTGCCTTATGCATCTTTATGAATCTCAGTTGATGTGAATGTGCAGAAATGTCGAGCTGTACCGTTACGGTTGGGTAAATGTCAGATAACACAGTGCATGGGTTTAATCACTCACTAAATATCTCTGTGTTTCCGCAGAGGAGTAATGGTGCGCTACTCAAAACTGTCCAGAAAGAAAATATGCAAAGCATTGAAATAATGTACTAAAAATATGTTAAATGTGATGACTCACAAGTCCCCAAAACACCTTATCTGGGATATTTCCTAATCTGTACATGCTTCTCTATTGTTGCATGGGGTATGTGTTTGTGTGTGTATTTTAATACAGGATATAATTTTATAACCCATTATCCCCAGTGGAAAAATTAAGGGTAATTATTTCCATGGGAAAAATTATTCTCACTTTTCTAGTATTACATTTGCTTTTCATGATCTATTACAATATGAGGCTTTTCTTTACCCCATATACTTCTAACAAAACTATCATTTGTTTCTCAATTACTTTGTAAACTGATGCTATGATAAAGTAGGTCCCATGTTGTCATGACAAGTTTTTATATATAATCTTTGTACTTCACTTGATAGTATTGTAATAGATCAAGCCATTTGAAATTAGTCATAATTGAATTACGTCTCATCAGTACATATTCATAGTGACCTGGAAGTTGTCTTTTTAGTTTGGGATCATCTCAAAAAAAATGAAACATTTCCTTAATTTTGGTTGTTTCTGTTTTTCCCTCAAAAAGATCAATATAGTTAAATATGAATAGCATATTGTTGTATAACCAAACAGCTGCAACTGAAGATGTGGAGTTTGCTCTTCAGAATTCCCTGGGGGGTGTGCTTAGGCTACTTCTAGGAGAATATTAGTGACTGCCAGTGGGCAATGTATCCCTGCTCCTGTGACCCGCTCTGCTGTGTTAGATCTGGAGTACCTTTGAGGGCGTTTTCTGTGCTGCGTGCTGCTGATATTTCTTAGCACCTGAACTAACATCTTTGAACACATACGTTTTTAAAGATCAAATAATGGTTTTAATTTACCACCATGAGAAAGCTTCAAATGATCAGCTACAAGGATACTCCTATTTTAAGAAATTTTTTAATTATGGAAATTTTTCAATAGCTGCGATGAAATTGTAAAGTGTCCTACAGTTAGTTTTGGGATACAAATTTTAGAAATAATAATTAAAATTACTTAGAAATAATTTTAAATGTATAGCAAGTTGTGTGAGCAGCACAAGTTTCGCATTTCATTATGTTTGCTCCATCACACACCCCTCTCCCCCATTGTCTTTGGTCTTTTAATGAAACATTTGAGGACAGGCTTTAGCCATGATGCCTGTCATCCCTAAATACTTTAGTGTGTGTTACTGTTCCCTCAAAAAACAGGTGAATAGAATTCCAAGGGAGGAAGTTCGTGTCAATATGACACAACCATCCAATCCACAAAATGCACTTAGGTTTCAACAACTGTCTTAAAGCTGTCTCTTTGCCCTTATGGTCGTGAACTCATGCAGGAATTATATTGCAGTCAGTGGTGACGTCTTTTCATACTCATCAATCTGGAACATTTCCTCAGTCATTCCCTGTCATGTCCTCCACAATTTTAAAGCGTACAGGTCTGAGATCCTGTAGGATGACCCTCAGTCAGTGATGATGTTATTTGTTTTGTTTTGTTTTTTTTTTTTGAGACAGAGTTTCACTATGTTTCCCAGGCTGGAGTGCAATGATGCGATCTCAGCTCACTGCACCCTCCACCCTCCAGGTTCAAGCGATTCTCCTGCCTCAGCCTCCCGAGTAGCTGGGATTACAGGCACCTGCCACCATGCCTGGCTAATTTTGTATTTTTAGTAGAGACAGGGTTTCTCCATGTAGGCCAGGCTGGTCACAAACACCTACCTTCAGGTGGTCCGCTTGCCTCAGCCTATAATCCCAAAGTGCTGGGATTACAAGTGTGAGCCACCGCGCCTGGCCGATGATGTTAATTTTTGATCATCTGTTTCTGTTAGTGTTTGATAGGTTTCCCTTCCATAAAGGTACCATTTTTCCCCTTTGTAGTTGTTTGGTGCTATCGGGAGTTAAGCATTTAGTGTTAAGATTACACCAATATCCATCTTTCCCTCATCAAAGCTCCATCTATCAGGCATATTTGAGATGGAGTCTTGCTTTGTTGCCCAGGTTAGAGTACAGTGCCACAATATTGGCTCACTGCAACCTCTGCCTCCCGAGTTCCAGCTATTTTCTTGCCTCAGCCTCCTGAGTAGCTGGAATTACAGCCACCCGCCACCATGCCTGGCTAATTTTTGTATTTTTAGTAGAGACAGGGTTTCACCATCTTGGCCAGGCTGGTCCCAAACTCCTGACCTTATGATCCACCTACCTCAGCCTCCCAAAGTGCTAGGATTACAGGTGTGAGCCACTGTGCCTGGCCTCCATCAGGCATATTCTTTATTGAGTTACCCTGCCTAAACCAGCCACCACAGTGATCGTTGCCAAATGATGATTTTCATTTTCTGCCATTCTTTCTACTGGTAATCTACTTTATGGAATAATTCTCCCTTTTTCCCCATTTATTGGTGTTTTTCGTATATTATGTCACAGATTCCCAGTTTACTTGGTGGGTTATATAACCCATTACTGTCTCTGTTTTGATGCTCATATTGTCCTATATTTGGTGAATGCAAGCCACGGTGGCTCTTGTGTCTCTTAGACACATCCTGATTAATCTCTCAGCACTTCCTTATTTTATGACACAATAGGCAGTTCCAGGCTCATCTTGTATTTTCCCTGCCCCGTCCTCATGATAAGCCATTTCTCCAGTTAACCCTGGTTCCTTTAGTGGAGAGTGGTATTTAGAAACTATAAATTTAGCTTTCTGAGTGCTCATTGATCCTGGGTCCTCTTGGTGGACAGCTGGGAAATATGTGTATATCTATGTGGGGAAGTTTAAACTTTCCCTCTGAAGATTTGATCATTGAGTCTGCTGGAATAAGCTGACAAAAGACAGATTAACAGGAGAAAAGGCATACAAGTTGTTCATGTGCAAGCGCATGGGAATTACACAAAGTAGGAAACTCAAAGAAGGGCTTGAATACCCTCTTCACAGGGGAGAGGAGAAAGTGAGGGATGTAGGCAATTTTGGAGAAAGAGTAAATCATCTTTAGGGGAGGTGAAGAGGTCCAAAAAATGGACAGTAGTCTGGTACAGAGTTCCTCGTGGCTTGCAGGGAGGTGGCAACAGACTATAGGAAGGTGAGGGGAAGAACTGTTCTGGGAACAAAGGCTGTCTTATATGCAGATGAAGGCTCTCAGTAACAGCACTTGGAATAGATGAAAATCCTTAGTGGGCCTGGTGATGGCCTTCAGATTCTTCTTTGGTGATTAATTTTCTTTGGTTGATGAGATTTCTGACGGGACTGAAGGCAATTTTTTTCTTTTGAAAGAACTTTTCTTAACCCCTCCATGGGTTAGGTTGAAAAACAAGGGAAGGTCAGACCTTGATTTTGAGGCAGTTTCTAAGGTCTCCCAATTTCCCTTAATTCAGAGTGCTTGGCATGTGCAAGTGCTATACTTTGGAGTATCATTTAATGATCCAACGGCATGTGCACATACATTTTTAGGCACACACTCCATAAATACATACACTTATAGCAATGTTTATATCTATGTTTATATATATATTTGAGATGGACTCTTGCTCCCGTCACCCAGGCTGGAGTGCAGTGGTATGATCTCGGCTCACTGCAACTCCGCCTCTTGGGTTCAAGTGATTCTCCTGTCTCAGCCTCCCCAGTAGCTGGGATTACAGGTGCCTACCACCACACCTGGCTAATTGTTGTATTTTTAGTGGAAATGGGGTTTTGCCATGTTGACTAGGCTCCCAATGTGCTGGGATTACAGCATGAAACACCACATCCAGCTTCTATGATTATATTTTTAAAAACTACAAGTTCATACTTACATTTCCAATTCCAGTGTAGCACTTCAGGGTTCTCCGTAGCCTCCACCTATTCTGTTTGTAAATACCTGCTACTGTAGTAAGAAGTTTGGCTCTCATTATCCTCAGGATATTTATTAGCTTAATCATTTTACTTATTTTCCCTATCCACTGTGTCTCATCTGCCTGTTATCATCTCCTCCTCCTTCACCCCCCCAACCCCTCTGTCCATGGTCTCCAGCCGACAACTGCCAGTGTGCCTCCATGCTGCCTGTTCTCTCTCCCCTCCACACTCTGTGTACTTGGTTCCAGTGGACATGCTTCCCTGTGTGTATGCCGTTCTTCCCCATCAGGACTCCTTAGCTCTAGGTGCTGCTGGGCACAAAATACAGGAATGTTTTAAGGTTCAACTTGAAAAACTTACACCATTTTATACTTCAGTACTGTTTAGTATGTATTTCTATTTTCAGTTTAAATCAGCACTTTTTTTAAAAAAAAAATAAAAAGAATGTTTACCTGTGTTGAAGCATCATGCTAGGTATACTACAGAAGCGAAGATAGACATAGTCTTCACCTCTACAGAGCCATGACTAGTGGGTGAAATAGCTAAATTATGTTTGATAAATTTTACAAAATGGAAAGATCAGGGTGCTATGGAAGTGCTTCCTTGGTACCCTGCATGTAGGTTTTCTTTGCATGCCTTTGAGCATCTTTGCTCTTAGGATTTACTGCATGAATTAATTGGTATTTCAGTTTGATTATATGTATGTGTCTAGGGACAAGCCTAGCTAAAGGAATGGCCCTGAGAGTTGCAGAATCTAAGAGAAGCACTTTGATTTGATGATTTTACATAGTGTTCTTCTCATGGTTGGAGGGTGATAGCTCATGTTTCTGAGCAAGATGAGATTTATATTGTAAAGGGTTCATATGCTTGTGAGGGTTCGTGTAGGGCAAAGTGCAAAGTGATTTTACTTTTCTTCTTTTTTAGAGACAGGGTCTCACTCTGTTGCCCAGGCTAGAGTGCAGTGACCTTGATCATAGCTTACTGCAGCCTCAATTCCTGGGGTCAGGTGATCTTCCCATCTCAGCCTCCCTAGTAGATGGGATCACAGGAGTGCACTACCATGCTCAGCTAATTTTAAAATTTTTTATTCTTTGATGTCTCACTATGTTGCCCGTACTGGTCTTGAACTACTGGCCTCAAGTGATCCTCCTGCCTTGACCTCCCAACGTGCTGAAGTTACAGATGTGAGCCACCACATCTGGTCCAGAGATATTTTTCTAACACCATTATACACTGATAATGATGTCCAGTAGCAAAAATGAGTCATAAAATAGCTCCTTCTAACCTTACAAAAATAAACAGAGTTTGTGTTATAAAACAAGACCCATGACATGTAACATACTAGCGTGGGAAGCGTTTGAAAATATTGTGTTCCATGTGAATTTGTTTGCAAAAATATAAACCTGTTTATATTTTGAAGGTAATTGCTTAATAATGGTTAAATGCTACATAAACTAGTTAGCAAAATATTTTTTTAAAAATGTTAAGCCTATTATGAAGACTCTGTACAAAAATTTGAAAACAAAGCTTACCAAAGTCTGATTTATATAATGGTTCTTTCTTGTCGTATTGGCTAAGTATTTGGGAAGTATGCATTCCTGCTGTGTAGCAAAACCCATCTATGAGGTTTGATACAGCCATTCAATATTCAATATACATATGTCTAGGGCTCTAGGGCATTAGGCCTAAAGAATCATAGAGACGTGAAAGAACTTTATAAATCATCTTTCTTCTGCAGATAAAGGTAAAGTGACCTTCATTAGATCACAGAGCTTGAATTCTGTAGAGCTAGGAACCTGAATGAGAATTTAGCTCTCCACAACGCTCTAAGTCAAAATCTATACCAAAGGTCTTAGTGCTTCTAGATTTGGTGGTGTGGTTATAATTATCTTCATTATTGTATTTGATTAGCCTAGCCTAACATTTTGCAGTACCAGGCTTTTGTCAGGAGGTAAGCAGTATTGGTAGTTAATAATTACCTGGACCATTTTTAGCACTTAGTGCATGCAATGTTTTCTCCTCAGTGTATAACTCAAGATTCTAAGCAGTGAGTTCAGCATCAGCTGTGTATGATAAATAGAAAATCAGAATTGCCTTTAGTATTATGGCCGAAATGGTTACATTCCTGGGATCAGGATTTCTGGGATTTGGTGAGGAGGCTAATGATACAGAGGGGTCAGCGTATGGAAATTAAAGCTGCAGTGTCTAAATATCTATTTGATAGTTGAGGCTAGTAGTAGCGTGTAAAAATAAGATTAGCTAGTTGGTTGGTACCATTTCTTAGTCTCTTTGTTTGATACGTAAATATTGTTTCACAGAGTAGAAAATTGAATTCTGAATATCTGCATGGTGGGTCAGCAGATGTACCTGTAAGTCAAAAGGAATATTAAAAAAAAAAAATATATATATATATATATTTTTGGAGGAGCAGTTTGTGGAGTTGGGGTCTGAAGTATAGGAAAATTATGTGTTGCTGCTTTAGGAAAAAGTTGCTTTGCCATTGCAGACATTTAACTAATAAAAGCACATGAACATATATATATATATATATATGTACACACACACAAATACATATATACACACACATATACACACATATATACGTGTGTGTGTATATATGTGTGTGTATACACATATATGTGTGTGTGTATAAAATTGTATTTTTAAGTATTCTGTGCAGTTAAATGTTTGGAAAGATTCTTAAACGTGTGTTTAAAATGTTGAGATGATGGTCTCCAGTGTCTGAGTTTGGTAAAACAGTGAATCTCAGCAGCATATGAAGTCTTTGGATCTTTGGACCAGGGTTCTATACCCTACAACTTACTGTGATTTAATAATGGATTTTAGAAATTCAAGACTGTTTTAATGAACTCTGTAGTCAAATGTGTAATTGAACCATGTTGTGATTTGTGCCTCAGTTTTCTTTCTGTATTTGATTGTTGATATGAAAGTCAGAGCAAGCTTAGGTAATGTCCCAGCACAGATGTACAGTATAAAATGATCACATTTTCACAGTTGAAAGGTCATGCACAGATGTTTGTAGAAGTGACATTCATTAAATTTTCTAAAGATGTCATGTCCCTTTGTAACCCCTCTAAGATGAGAACTCAAAAAAGAAACCTTATACACTGGTCATAAAGTCCTTGAGAAACTACCTGTTTTGTTATCTTTAAACATAGTTCTTGGAAATTCTTTAGAGACAAAATTAATCCTGAACTTGGTATTTCATGTTTTTTTTAAAAATTGTATTCATATACTGCAACATGAGCTAGGTCTTTTCTCTTTATTAAGACTTGGAAACTGTAGTTCAGAGAGGTGAAGTAATTTTAATTTGCCCAAGGGAAAAAAATCTGGAATTTGAACTTGGAAATGTCTGACGTGATGTTTCTAATGAATCCAGGCTTTTAACTCCTTTGTTTCAAAATGTCATGCTCTGTGTTGAGCATGTAATAAACTAGATGATAAACTGTTTTCCAGTTTTTTGGAGCTCTCTGTGCAGACATTTATTCTGTTAATTCTCCGTCACACCTGAGAAGGAGATGTGGTCTGAGAAATTAGCATTCGATGTATCTACCGTCTCATTTTATTGGGATATTCAATGATACTAGAAAGTAATTTTTTTCTTCTAGTAAGCAGTAACCACTTTGTGAGCCAAGGATAAAAGGAAAATGACACTGGTAGAGTTTTCTTGTCATAGGTATTACCTGGTTTCCTAGGAAACAGAAACATGATTTATGAATATTGATTTTCAAAAGCTTAAAAGAAACCCTGGGTTGTTGTTTCTGCCATTAAAATAGTTTCTCTGAAGAGATCAACTTACATAATTGAATCTCGAGTGACCACATTTTATTTAGCATGCGTCTTGTGTGGTAGATGATACTGTGAAGTTTGAATTGAAGTTCATCGTGATTGTAATCTTTGGTCCCTGTCTTTGTTTTCTGTGCTGGAGAGAGATAGGATTTCTTTTTCCTGTAGTTATATGTGATCTAGTTGTTCACTTTTAGATTTTCTGGGCACCATGCTGAATATCAGTGAAAGGGGCAGTGGGTACAAAGGAAGGTAAAGATAATTTACGATGAAGCTTAGAGTTTAGTTAGAATGATGAACTCTTGTAGTCCATTTTGTGGAAAGCTTTTGGAATTGCTTGAACTTGGTACTTTTCAGTATTGGCAATACAAATGGAAGTTTTTTGAGCTTTCTAACTAAGAGGGAAAGAGGAGAACCTACAGAAAGGACCTGTGTGCACTCACCAGCAAATAATATGATGGAGAACAACTGTTCTAGGTGTACTTAAGTTGAGGCTTTTCAGACCAAACCAGCTAGCTTATGAAATGATGGAAAATGGTGGGCATCTAGGTGGAGAGACCACTACTTCTGTCAGACAATTCTGCAAAGGGGTGAGAGATACAGGATGTGTGTTTCTATATGGAACTGTTGGGTCCTTGATGTTATTGAAATACCTCCCTGAACAGACAACCCAACACACCCCACCAATTCTGAGTTCAGATGTGGGGCCAGGGAGAGGTAGCTCCTCAGTGTTCAAAATGGTAACCCAAATCACTAAGAAGAGTTTAAATTGTTTTAATTCAGTACATTCTTTGTAAGGAATTGAAATATGTAATGCCACACATAAACATTTCTCTTAAAAGTTATAATGAAAGGTGGAGCACAGTAGCTCTTGCCCATAATTCCAACACTTTGGGAGGCTGATGCGGGAGGATCATTTGAGTCCAGGAGTTTGAGACCAGCCTCGGCTATGCAGCAAGACCTCATCTCTACATACAGACACAAAATAAGCTGGGCATGGTGGTGCGTGCCTGTAGTCCCAGTTACTCGGGAGGCTGAGGTGAGAGGGTCGCATGAGCCCAGGAGTTTGAGGCTGCAGTGAGCTATTATCACACCACTATACTCCAGTCTGGGTGACACAGTGAGATCCTGTCTCAAAAAAAAAAAAAAAAAAAAAAAAAAATTACAATAAAAAGGCACTACAAGTATTCACTGTAACAAAAACTCTACTGTCTCAGAGATTTTATTCCTCGAGGATTCTAAAAAAAAAGTGAGGTTTCACTGAATATAATTATATTGCTATAAACTTTAAAAATTTTATATCTGAAATCCCATGTGGGGGTTTTAATCATATCTTGAAAAAGACATGATCTGAAAAAAAGATGACTGATCTTTGTTTTGTCTGGAGACTTGAAAAACGTGAACTCCTCAGTCTGGAGTATATATGATCAGAGTCCATAAAATGCAGACTTTATTATATCAAAACTCAGAAATCTTTATTAGAACTGAGTTTTCCCATGAAAATTGAAATACATTAACTATAAAACAAATGAAAGGAAATAATACTACATGCAATGTGTAGGGTAACTGTAAAATATATTACTTACATGAGGCATTTTATACTGGAAATACGTAGTTTCAAAAATGCTTTAAAAATGAAAGATAGATATGAAGGAGGCCAGGCATGGTGGCTTACACCTGTAATCTCAGCATTTTGGGAGGCCAGGGTGGGTAGATCACTTAAGGTCAGGAGTTCATAACCAGCCTGGCCAACATGGTGAAACCCTGTCTCTACCAAAAATACAAAAATTAGCCCGGTGTGGTGGTGGACACCTGTGGTCCTAGCTACTTGGGAGGTTGAGGCAGGAGAATCACTTGGACCTGGAAGGCGGAGGTTGCAGTGAGCCGAGATGGCGCACTGCACTCCAGTGTGGGCGACAGAGTGATATTTCATCTCAAAAAAAAAAAAAAAAAAAAAAGATATAAAAGCTTTTCTGGTTGTGGGGTGGAAAGGAATTTACTACCTCCTATGTGCCAGGCATTGTAATTGATCCTAGAGATTCCTGGCCCAGTCCTTTTGCCTTTAAAACCCACGATCTAGTGAGAGTTGATAAGCCAAGAAGTAATCCATGGCATGTAAAGAAAATCATGATATGTAAAGGAAAATGCACAATGCTATGGAAGTCCATTGTACCATGAATCATTTCTTCCCCTCCACAAATGCATATTCATATACTTTTTAAAGCCAATAACTATTTTCTAAATTCCTGCAGAATGTAAATTTTATAGTTATTATTAATAAAAACCATCATTCTTTGCTTTCTCAGCTATCAAGGGATGAAAATATAGCTAATTTAAATAGATAAATGAGATTTTAAACCTTTTCTACTGTGTCTGTATGTATTTTTGCATGTATATGACAGATATTTATGAGCTTAGTCTATATATAAGGTAGAGATGGGCACCTGTAGTCCTAGCTACTTGTGCCCATCTGAAACGGCTTTGAAATGATATACTCAGCATGTATCAAATATACTAAAGTGTTGAATATGTGTTTGTGTCATGTAAATATGAACTTACAGCTATTGTATTTTTTTTTTTTTAATTTTACTAATACTCCTAGTGAACTCTGAAATAGTTGGGAAAAATAGTCCTTTCCTAAGAAGGAATGAATTTCAAATGTTTGTGGTGAGTAACATGTTGAACTCAGAGTGGTCGATTGCTATTTAAACCAAAGTAATGCTCATTTACATTAGTTTATATTTTTGTTTATTTTACTTACCTGGAGAAATGATCTGAGGTTTAATATGTTGAATATAGACTCTCTCACTATATATATATTTTTGGAGTCAATTCTTAACTATTTTCTTTTTAAATGTGATTATATATTTTGGAAAACTCTAGAATTAGACAGAGCTAGAATGTTCCTTAAAAATTATTTGAGTCTGATTCCTTCAAGTTATTCGCAGGCAAATGGTAATGACCATCTTTGGTTATTTATAGTTTACAACTTTCTTTTTCATTAAAAGGAATTCCAGCTTTGCCCAATTCTATGAGCTCTGTATTTTAATTTCCTTATTCTTTATGCTATATTATTTTGAGTGGATGTGCTCACAGTATTGGAAATATGGAACGGAGATCAGGTAAGACATTTGAGCTGGAAAAAGATCTATCTCTAACATAAAGTTCTGGGTGAAGCTTTGAAACATGATTCAGTACAGTAGAGGAAAACATAATTTGCCTTTCTTCAAAAATAGCCATTTCAACACTGTTGCCTCCAAGATTATATTTCTGCTCCAGTTATCCGCCCGCTGTCGCATTTCTTAACTGTGTGATTTAGTCAGTTAAGATTTTTGATTTTGAGTAAAGAAAATGAACTCAAGCAGGCTTAAGTAATAAAAGGGACTTTGGTTGTCTAATAATAGAAAGTTCAGATGTAGGTAGGTCTCCAGGATTAGTTTGGTTTAACTTCTCAACAGTGCCATCAAAGATGGATCCAGTTTCTTTCTGTCTCTGATCCACTTTAAATTCCACCTCAAGTATGTAGTTGTGAGAAGGAAGTTGTCTGGATTTTTTGTTTGTACAGTGAAAAGGAAGTGGGCTTCTGGAAGCTCTGTCAGAAGAGTGATGGTGAGGAAGCTTCTTTCTCAGGTGTCACTTTTGACAATTTGCATTTCCCTGATAATTAACGATGTTGAGCATCTTTTATGTCCTTGTTGGCTGTTTCATGTCTCCTTAGGAAAAATGTCTAAGTTATTTGCCCATTTTTTTCACTGGGTTTGTCTTCTTGGTGAGTTTTAGTTCTTTTCATATTCTGAATACTAGGATCTTATATAATTTGCAAATATTCTTTCCCATTTTATAGGTCGTCTTTTTCTTTTTCTTTTTGTTTTTTGTTTTTTGTTTTTTGAGTTGGAGTCTCTGTTGCCGAGGCTGGAGTGCAGTGACGCAGTCTCATCTCACTGCAACCTCTGCCTCCAGGGTTCAAGCAATTCTCCTGCCTCAGCCTCCCAAGTAGCTGGAATTGCAGGCAGGTGCCACAACACCTGGCTTTCCCCATGTTGACCAGGCTGGCTATGAACTCCTGACCCCAGGTAATCTGCCCACTTCAGCCTCTGAAAATGTGTCTTTCATTTTCTTGATAGTTTCCTTTGCACAGAAGTTTTAGATTTTGATGAAGTTCAAATCTCTTTTTTTTTGGAGACAGAGTCTTGCTCTGTAGCCCAGGCTGGAGTGTGCAGTGGCGCGATCTCAGCTCACTGTAGGCTCCGCCTCCCGGGTTCAAGCAATTCTCCTGCCTCAGCCTCCCGAGTAGCTGGGACTACAGGTACCCACCACCACACCCAGCTAATTTTTTTTTTTTTTTTTTTGTATTTTTAGTAGAGATGGGGTTTCGCCGTGTTAGCCAGGATGATCTCCATCTCCTGACCTCGTAATCCGCCTGTCTCAGCCTTCCAAAGTGCTGGGATTACAGGTGTGAGCCACTGCGTCCGACTTCTTTTTTTTTTTTTTTTAAAAAAAAAACAACAAAAAGATTACTTTGTTTTAGAGCAGTTTTATGCCCACAGCAAAATTGAGAGAAAGGCAAAAAAGTGTCCCACATACCCTCTGCCTCCACACATGCATAACCTCTTTCATTATCAACATCTCCTATCAGAGTGTGGTACATTGTTACAATTGATGAATCTACATTGACGTATTATCACCCAAAATAAATAGTGTACATTAGGATTCACTCTTGGTGTTGGCTTTTCATAGCTTTTTGACAAATTCACAATGATACATAGCCACTAATATACTATCATACAGAGGTTTTTTTTTTTTTTTACTGCCTTAAAATCCCCTCTGCTCTTCCTGTTCATCTCTCCCTCTCCCTAACCCTGGCAAACACTACTCCTTTTACATTTGTAGTCGTAATTGCTAAAAGTTTGGAAGCAACCAAGATGTTCTTCAGTAGGTGAATGGATGAATAAACTGTGGTGCGTTTAGACAATGGAATGTTATTACCACTAAAACGAAATGAAATATCAAGCCATGACAAGACATAGAGGAAACTTACACGCGTAACACTGAGTGAAAGAAGCCCATCTGAAATGGCTTCATACTCTATGATTCCAACTGTATGACATTCTGGGAAAGGCGAAACTATGGCGACATTATAAAAAGTTCAGTTTAGTTTTTTTTTACTTTTGGTTTTGGTGTCATCTCTAAAAATCATTGCCAAGTCATTGGTCTTTAAAATTTACCCTTGTATTTTCTTCTAAGAAATTTATTGTTTTAGTTATTGGATCCATTTTTAGTTAATTTTTGATTATGGTATGAGGCAAAGGTCCAAAGTCATTCTTTTGCACATGGATATCCAGTTATCTGAGCTCCATTTGTTAAAAAGACTCTTGATTTTTCATACAGTGATCTTGGTACTCCCGTCAAAAATCTGTTGGCCATAGACACATGAGCTCCTTTTTGAACTCTGAATTCTGTTCCATTGACCTACATCCTTATGCTAAAACCACACTGGTCTTGTTTCTTGATGCTTTGTAGTAAGTTTCAAAATGGAAGAGTATGAGCTTTCTTACTTTCTTCTTCTTCTTTTTTTTTTTCCAAGGTAGTTTTGGCTATTCTGGATCTCTTGCAATTTCTATATGAATTTTATTTTTATTTTTATGTTTTTTAGTGAATTGGACTGTATCAGAATTAAAAGTTTTGTTCTGTGAATGACACTGTTAAGATAATAAAAGAGAATCTACAGAATGAGAAGAATATGTAAATGATTTATCTAACAAAGGGCTCTATCCAGAATATACAAAGAACTCTCAACACTCAACAATAGCAAAAAAAAAAAAAAAAACCAATCAAAAAACAGGCAACAGACCCCAAGAGACACGTTATGAAAGAGGATATATGGATGGCAACTAAGCATGTGGAAAGTTGTTCATAATCATTAGCCGTCAGGGAAATGCAAATTAAAACCACAGTGACCTGCCACTATACATTTATTAGAATCTACATGCATTTTAGAATCAACTTGTCAATTTTTATAGAGAAGTCAGTTATGATTCTGATAGGGATTACATTGAATCTGTATTTTAATTTGGGACATAGTACCATTTTAACAATCTTGAGTCTTCCAATCTAGGAATACAGGATGTTTTTTCATGCATTCAGATCTTTAATTTCTTTGAATAATTTTTTGTAGTTTCCAGAGTATAGGTTTTATTCTTCTTTTGTTAAATTTATTGTTAAGTATCTCATTATTTTTTATACTATTATAAATAGAATTATTTTAATTTTGTGTTTGGATTGTTCAATGCAAGTATATAAAGGTGTTTTGATTTTTGTATATTGACTTAGTATTCTGAAACTTTGCTGAACTCATTTATTAGTTGTAATTTATTTTCAGTGTATTCTTTAGAATTTTCTATATACAAGATCAAGACATCTACAAATAGAGCTTTATTCTTCCTTTCCAATCTGGATGCCTTTTATTATTTTTCTTGCCTTTCTACCCAGGCTAGAACTTCTAGGACAATGTTAAATTGGAGTGGTGGGAGCAGACATGAGTATTTTCTTCCTGATTTTAGGGGGAAAGCATCTACTCTTTCACCTTTAAGTATGATATTAGCCATGGTGTTTTTTTTTTTTCCATACATGTTTTGTCGTGTCAAGGAAATTCCTTTCTATTCCTAGTTTGATTTGTGTGTGTGGTTTTTTTTTTTTTTTCAATGAAGGGCGTTTAGGCACTTGCTTTTATTGCATCTTTTCATATGATCCTGTGGTTTTGCTGTGGTGCATTACATTAATTGATTTTCAGATGTTAAACCAACCTTGTATACCTTGGACGAATCTCAGTTGATCATGGCATATAATTATTTTCTCATGTTGCTAGGTTTGGTTTGCTGATATTTTGAGGATTTTTGCATCCACGTCATAAGAAATACCTGTTTGTAGTTTTATAGTGATATCTCTGTCACAAATAATTTTTAAATACCTAATTAGGTTATCTGTGGAATTTTCAACTTGTTATTTTTTTCGTGGACCTATCTAAATATACATTTACATTTGATAAAATGGCCTAGGAATGAACAGTCACCACCATCATTATTTTGAAGATACTTGGTCCTTTTAGGGTTAGAAAGAGAACACAGTAATACCTGTTTTAAAAATGGGGTGAGTCTACTATATTCATGAACCTGAGCCTATGTGTCTTTGATTCTCTGCCTTTTTTTGTGGCGGGTGGGTGGAAGTTTTCCTTGACTCTTTGTGTATGTGTTTATACGACTCATTTACCCCATCATTTACTTGAAAAGCAATGAATATCTTATAGTGTGAATAAAGTACAATAAACTTTATGGCGGTTAAGCCTGAATTTGTATTTAGAGTTTTACTACTTTTTTGATAATTACTTTATCAGAATTCTAGAAATAATTGTCACAGAGGTAGTAGAATTGTCTAGAGGTACTAATTTACTACACAGGCATTTTATTTTTTAAGAGCTTGAATATAAAGTGGTTTACAGTACAATCCAGAACAAAATCCTGTTGTCT